>NC_084739.1:71429969-71467469 GCF_033978785.1 Entelurus aequoreus
AATTTACTTTCTATCTGCATTTGAGACTGGCGCTATCGCGTTAGCTACGCAGCTAGGTTAGCTTCTGTTTTTTTTAGCTTCGCCAAGCGGAATATTATTAATCGTGTATTTACATGTTCATGGTTTAATAGTATTATTGATCTTCTGTCTATCCATCCAGTCAGGGTTTTTTTTAATTTAGTTTCTATCTGCATTTGAGACTGGCGCTATCGCGTTAGCTACGCAGCTAGGTTAGCTTCTGTTTTTTTAGCTTCGCCAAGCGGAATATTATTAATCGTGTATTTAAATGTTCATGGTTTAATAGTATTATTGATCATCTGTCTATCCATCCAGTCAGGGTTTTTTTTTAATTTAGTTTCTATCTGCATTTGAGACTGGCGCTATCGCGTTAGCTACGCAGCTAGGTTAGCTTCTGTTTTTTTTAGCTTCGCCAAGCGGAATATTATTAATCGTGTATTTACATGTTCATGGTTTAATAGTATTATTGATCTTCTGTCTATCCATCCAGTCAGGTTTTTTTAAAATTTAGTTTCTATCTGCATTTGAGACTAGCGCTATCGCGTTAGCTACGCAGCTAGGTTAGCTTCTGTTTTTTTTAGCTTCGCCAAGCGGAATATTATTAATCGTGTATTTACATGTTCATGGTTTAATAGTATTATTGATCTTCTGTCTATCCATCCAGTCAGGGTTTTTATTTATTTAGTTTCTACCTGCATTTGAGACTGGCGCTATCGCGTTGGCTACGTAGCTAGGTTAGCTTCTGTTTTTTTAGCTTCGCCAAGCGGAATATTATTAATCGTGTATTTACATGTTCATGGTTTAATAGTATTATTGATCTTCTGTCTATCCATCCAGTCAGGGTTTTTTTTTATTTAGTTTCTATCTGCATTTGAGACTGATGCTATCGCGTTGGCTACGCAGCTAGGTTAGCTTCTGTTTTTTTTAGCTTCGCCAAGCGGAATATTATTAATCGTGTATTTACATGTTCATGGTTTAATAGTATTATTGATCTTCTGTCTATCCATCCAGTCAGGATTTTTTTTATTTAGTTTCTATCTGCATTTGAGACTGATGCTATCGCGTTGGCTACGCAGCTAGGTTAGCTTCTGTTTTTTTAGCTTCGCCAAGCGGAATATTATTAATTGTGTATTTACATGTTCATGGTTTAATAGTATTATTGATCTTCTGTCTATCCATCCAGTCAGGTTTTTTTTTATTTAGTTTCTATCTGCATTTGAGACTGATGCTATCGCGTTGGCTACGCAGCTAGGTTAGCTTCTGTTTTTTTTTAGCTTCGCCAAGCGGAATATTATTAATCGTGTATTTACATGTTCATGGTTTAATAGTATTATTGATCTTCTGTCTATCCATCCAGTCAGGGTTTTTTTAATTTAGTTTCTATCTGCATTTGAGACTGATGCTATCGCGTTGGCTACGCAGCTAGGTTAGCTTCTGTTTTTTTTAGCTTCGCCAAGCGGAATATTATTAATCGTGTATTTACATGTTCATGGTTTAATAGTATTATTGATCTTCTGTCTATCCATCCAGTCAGGGTTTTTATTTATTTAGTTTCTACCTGCATTTGAGACTGGCGCTATCGCGTTGGCTACGTAGCTAGGTTAGCTTCTGTTTTTTTAGCTTCGCCAAGCGGAATATTATTAATCGTGTATTTACATGTTCATGGTTTAATAGTATTATTGATCTTCTGTCTATCCATCCAGTCAGGGTTTTTTTTTATTTAGTTTCTATCTGCATTTGAGACTGCTGCTATAATGTTGGCTACGTAGCTAGGTTAGCTTCTATTTTTTTAGCTTCGCAAAGCTGAATTATTAATCGTGTATTTACATGTTCAGGGGCGGGGTTTGGTGATAGCGGGTGGTGTATATTGTAGCGTCCCGGAAGAGTTAGTGCTGCAAGGGCTTCTGGGTATTTGTTCTGTTGTGTTTATGTTGTGTTACGGTGCGGATGTTCTCCCGAAATGTGTTTGTCATTCTTGTTTGGTGTGGGTTCACAGTGTGGCGCATATTTCTAACAGTGTTAAAGTTGTTTATACTCCACCCTCAGTGTGACCTGTATGGCTGTTGATCAAGTAGGCCTTGCATTCACTTGTGTGTGTGTGTGTGTGTGTGTAAAAGTGGCATATATTATGTGGCTGGGACGGCACGCTGTTTGTATGGAGGAAAAGCGGACGTAATGACAGGTTGTAGGCAGTGTCTTTAAGGCACGCCCCCAATAATGTTCTTCGGGTGGAAATCGGGAGAAATTCGGGAGAATGGTTGCCGCGGGAGATTTTCGGGAGGGGCACTGAAATTCGGGAGTCTCCCGGGAAAATCGGGAGGGTTGGCAAGTATGAGTATTAGCGGTGTTACTGTATAATACCGGCGGGCCAGCTCTAATGTTAATTTGATATTGCCTCAAGGGCCAAATGTAATTACACGGCGGGCCAAATTTGGCCCTCGGGCCAGAGTTTGACACCCATGCTTTAGGGGCTCCGTAGTATTTTGTTTGAACTAAGCAAAATTATCTGCCAATAGAACAAGAACATTCAGCTTGTCAAGACTTTCCAAAAGAAGTCAAATTAGCTAACTTCAATGAAGCCAAAAATAGCTTAAAATAAGTATATTCTCACTAATAACAAGTGCACTTTTCTTGGTAGGAAAAAAAAAGAGACCTTTTTGCTCAATATGTTGAAAAATATTCTTAAATGAAGTAAATGCTAGTGCCATTATCTTGACATAATGATATGCGCTCGGCATTACATTTCTTGAAACCAGCAAACTTATACTGTATTTTTCGGACTATAAGTCGCTCCGGAGTATAAGTCGCACCGGCCGAAAATGCATAATAAAGAAGGAAAAAACATATATAAGTCGCACTGGAGTATAAGTGGCATTTTTTGGGGAAATGTATTTGATAAAAGCCAACAGCAAGAATAGACATTTGAAAGGCAATTGAAAATGTGTAAAGAATAGTGAACAACAGGCTGAATAAGTGTACGTTATATGAGGCATAAATAACCAACTGGTATGTTAACGTAACATATTATGGTAAGAGTCATTCAAATAACTATAACATATAGAACATGCTATACGTTTACCAAACAATCTGTCACTTCTAATCGCTAAATCCCATGAAGTCTTAGACGTCTAGTCTCTTACGTGAATGACATCAATAATATTATTGGATATTTTACGCTAATGTGTTAATCATTTCACACATAAGTCGCTCCTGAGTAGGGATGATACTCGAAACCGGTTTTCCCGGTTGTTTGATAAGAAAAGAACCGAGTCCTCGGACTCGAATCCCTTTTTGAGAACCGGTACCCGTTATCGAGACCACTATAGTAAAGGAAAAGAGTTGATTCTTTATTCGAATCCCGTCCCGACCAGAAATGCTCCGTGTGACATCACAAGAAATGACGTCACGTAGCTCAGTCATTAGGCGCAGATAGCGAAAGCAGGAAAACAATGGACGGGAAAAAGTGCTCCAAGGTGTAATAAAGTTCAAAACAAAAGCTATAATCCATCGAATAACTTTACTGAGAGATTTGAGCAGGGTACAAACACATGACCAACACTTTTACCACCAACCGGAAACATAGCAACCAGGCTAGCAACGCACCTCCTTTACGGCAGCTGTCGCAACCTTCTTAAAGCAACCGCAGCACATACATATATATACAACATATCTCCCTTTTTTAACTTTTGTTTTTCTTTCCTTGTAAACGTTACAAAATCACACTGTAGATGTGTTGTCTGTCTAATTATAAATAATGCAGACGAGGCGTGTTGGCTGAGTTCTTGACGTTTACTTTCACAGCGTGGCAACATGCAACACTTTTCGGGGCTACCGCACATGCTCGTAACTCCCGTTGCATGCTGGGTAGTGTAGTTGTTATATTCTCTCGCTCATAACATTTTTCCCCCTATAAAGAAATAATGTTAACTCAATAAAGTGTATTTCTTTTTTTAGCTTTAACTTTTCATTTTTTAGCATTGTAACCACATTTGCAAAGAACTTTTCTCTTCATAGAATTGTCTTTCAATAAAGAAATAAAGTGCAAAAATGTCAAAGCATCATAACAAACAGTTATGTTCCAATAGCAGCAGAAGTGCATTTTTTGGAGAGCTGTATTATTTTCAGTTTTGTGCCCAAGGGACTGATTTTATTTAACACTATATTATTATTTATACACCTATAGTGATCACAGGGACAGGTTGTTTTTGTGTTACTGTATATATTTGTTTCTCTGAAAAATCCCACTTAATATACTTTGGGTAACAACAGTCAATATTTATTTATTTTATTTTATTTTTTTAGGTGGGTAACAGTCAATATTTATTTATTTATTAGATTTTATTTTTTTATTATATAATAAAAGTGAGCTTTTGTTAAACCAAATATTGTGTGTTTTTTTACATATACAACAACCTATCTGGACTCCATAAGAGAATCGATAAGGAATCGGTTCGATAAGAGGATTCGATAATAGGCTCGAACTCGATAATTCCTTATCAAACATCATCCCTACTCCTGAGTATAAGTCGCACCCCCGGCCAAACTATGAAAAAAACTGCGATTTATAGTCCGAAAAATACGGTACTAAAAGCTAATTTATTGTTCTTAATGGAAAGGCAACAAGGCAAGCGCTTGTTACTCTCGGGGTCTCCTAGCCGTCTAAAAATGCATTTTTCCATCGACAACATGACATCATCGCGCCAAGTGCGTGCTCTTTCAGTCAATTAGTGCGCATATATACAGCCCGGCCCCCGGCCAAAATGTTTTCATTGTAATTTTGAAGAATTTATCTGAATGTGCATGAACTATTTCTGTTTAAAATAGTTAGAAATGTTAAATGTTGAAATATTAACTGTCAGTTTACTGTACTGTGCCAACTGTACTACTATATGAGTACGTGTGTTCTATTGTTGCATTGAAAATAAAACAGCAAAGTCCATTTGGCTGTCATCTGTTTTAATTATGAGACACAATTGTGTCAAAGTCATGATTTTTTATTTCACGCTTGAAACAAGAAATGATGACTTTAAAAAAAATTAGTTTTATACTTGTGAGTAGAGATGTCCGATAATATCGGTCTGCCGATATTATCGGCCGATAAATGCGTTTAAATGTTACATCGGAAATTATCGGTATGGTTTTTTTTTATTATCGGTATGTTTTTTTTTTTTTTTTTTTTAATTAAATCCACATAAAAAACACAAGATACACTTACAATTAGTGCACCAACCCAAAAAACCTCCCTCCCCCCATTTAACCTCATTCACACAAAAGGGTTGTTTCTTTCTGTTATTAATATTCTGCTTCCTACATTACACCATACCAGGGGTCGGCAACCCAAAATGTTGAAAGAGCCACATTGGACCAAAAATACAAAAACAAATCTGTCTGGAGCCGCAACAAATTAGAAGCCATATTACAAACAGATAGTGTGTCATGAGATATACATTGAATTAAGATGACTTAAAGGAAACTAAATGAGCTCAAATATAGCTACAAATGAGGCATAATGCTGCAATATGTACATATAGCTAGCCTAAATAGCATGTTAGCATCGATTAGCTTGCAGTCATGCAGTGACCAAATATGTCTGATTAGCACTCCACACAAGTCAATAACACCAACAAAACTCACCTTTGTGCATTCACGCACAACGTTAAAAGTTTGGTGGACAAAATGAGACAGAAAAAGAAGTGGCATAAAACACGTCCTAGAAAGTCGGAGAAAGTTATACACTGTAAACAAACTAAGGTGAGTTCAAGGACCGCCAAAATTAGTAGGACAAAACGGCGCTCGCCAAATACTCGAATCAGTGAAGCATGTTTAATACAAACAGTGTGCTTTATAACAATTAGGGAGGTTTGTGTCATGTTTGTCCTCCTACAGTAACCATATTAAAACAAAAAATATATATTTTTTCCCCTCATCTTTTTCCGTTTTTCATACATTTTTGAAAAAGCTTCAGAGAGCCACTAGGGCGGCGCTAAAGAGCCGCATGCGGCTCTAGAGCCGCGGGTTGCCGACCCCTGTACCATACCATACCATACCAACTTTATTTATAAAGCCCTTTAAAAACAACCACAGTTGAAAAACAACGGGCTGTACACCACAAAGAAATAAAGGCAAAGGACAGACTAAAAAATAAAATTTAAAACAGAAGTAAAATACACATTAAAAAAAAAAAAAAAAGCAAATACAAAATTACCCTAAGAACAATTTTGTTAGATAAAAAGCAGTTAAAAAAGTTAAAAGTTAAAAACAGTTTAATAATTTAATTTGATATTATATATCAATATATATCAATACAGTCTGCAAGGGATACAGTCCGTAAGCACACATGATTGTGCGTGCTGCTGCTCCACTAATAGTACTAACCTTTAACACTTCATTTTACTCATTTTCATTCATTACTAGTTTCTATGTAACTGTTTTTATATTGTTGTACTTTCTTTTTTATTCAAGAAAATGTTTTTAATTTAGTTATCTTATTTTATTTGATTCATTTTTTTAAAAAGTACCTTATCTTCACCATACATGGTTGTCCAAATTAGGCATAATAAGGTGTTAATTCCACGGCTGTATATATCGGTTGATATCGGTATCGGTTGATATCGGTATCGGTAATTAAAGAGTTGGACAATATCGGCATATCGGATATCGGCAAAAAGCCATTATCGGACATCCCTACTTGTGAGTGTTGATGACACAGCTTTGCAACACTTGATATTCTAGTTTCAAGCATGTTTTACTCAATATAGCTCATCAAATTTCAACAACAAGCTGTAATATCTTACTGACATCATTTAGGACCAAAACACTTAAAACAAGTAAAACACTCCAACATCAAATCTGCTTAGTGAGAAGAATGATCTTATCAGACAGAAAATAAGCAAATATCAGCCTTATTTGACATATTTCATCTTACTTAGATTTCACTTTTTGCAGTGTACAGATTTTTGAAGGTTTGCCGCGCAGGTCAAACTTTCCTAAGGGGTTGAGGTCCCCTCACCGCGCGTCCTAATATGCAAAGAAAGAGCAGGACCTCTATTAAAAAGAGGGTCTGCACTTCCTGCTGGTGCATTGTGGGTAAGGGTGTGTGCTCCAGGTGGGAGAGATGAATGTCCTGCTTGATTGGCTGCCAAACTAAATGAATGTCTTCCAACGACAACCTCCTGCACGTCCACCGCTCTTCATCTTCCACCGAGGCCATCGATCTGACGCCTATTGATCCGCTTTATTCTCCATCTCTGCCTCTTAGTCTTACCTCTTTCCAGGAGCTTGTGTTTAGTTACATCTGTGTGCCTTTGTACTACTAACTAGGCTTGTACCCTATCCATGTATTAGTATAGTACCGCCATACTAATCAATCATATTTGGTACTCTAGGGGGTACCGGTCATCCACCCACCCGCACCCCGTCGTCGTCACGTTGTGCCATTGCTGGTTTTATGAGCAGAGGAGCATGTTCGGCAGCGCACACACACAGAGTACTTGCAAGCAGACACAGTGTGTGGACAGAAAAAGGAGAATGGACACATTTTGGTGTACAAACTCAAGATAAAGGTGAAGTTATAACACTGAAACACCCTCAGGAAGAGATGCTTTAAGACATGGCTAGCTAGCTAGCAGCTAAAGGAAGTTTCTTACGAGTATTATTATCACTGGAGGACGAGGAATAGCTAAACATGCTTCACTACACACCGCAGGAGGATACAATAGCTCACCGCTAACAGAATGTAAACAAACGTCATGGGTGGATCTACACCTGACATGCACTGTAATGATGCCAAGTACAGGAGCGTATCTAGTCGATACTACTATGATCACATCGATATTTTTTGGCATCACAACTAGGGATGCGTTAAAATGTAATATCGGAAATTATCGGTATCGGTTTTTTTATTATCTGTATCGTTTTTGTTTTGTTTTGTTTTTTTTTGTTTTTTTTAATTAAATCAACATAAAAAACACAAGATACACTTACAATTAGTGCACCAACCCAAAAAACCTCCCTCCCCCCATTTCTTTCTGTTATCAATATTCTGCTTCCTACATTATATATCAATATATATCAATACAGTCTGCAAGGGATACAGTCCGTAAGCACACATGATTGTGCGTGCTGCTGCTCCACTAATAGTACTAACCTTTAACAGTTAATTTTACTCATTTTCATTCATTACTAGTTTCTATGTAACTGTTTTTATATTGTTTTACTTTCTTTTTTATTCAAGAAAATGTTTTTAATTTAGTTATCTTATTTTATTATTATTTTTTTAAAAAGTACCTTATCTTCACCATACATGGTTGTCCAAATTAGGCATAATGATGTGTTAATTCCACGACTGCATGTATCGGTTGATATCGGTATCGGTTGATATCGGTATCAGTAATTAAAGAGTTGGGCAATATCGGAATATCGGATATCGGCAAAAAGCCATTATCGGACATCCCTAATCACAACATCTTCTTTCATTTTTTTATTTATTTATATTATGTTTATAAAGTCAGTAAATAATGTCCCTGGACACATGAGGACTTTGGATATGACCAATGTATGATCCTGTAACTACTTGGTATCACATCCATACCTAAATGTGTGGTATCATCCAAAACTAATGTCAAGTATCAAAGAAGAGAAGAATAAGTGATTATTACATTTGAACAGAAATGTAGATAGAACATGTTCAAACAGAAAATAAGCAGATATTAACAGTAAATGAACAAGTAGATTAATAATTCATTTTTTACAGTTTGTCCCTCATAATGTGTACAAAATAATAGGTGTATAAATGACACAATATGTTACTGCATACGTCAGCAGACTAATTAGGAGTCTTTGTTTGTTTACTTACTACTAAAAGACAAGTTGTCTAGTATGTTCACTATTTTATTTAAGGACTAAATTACAATAATAAACATATGTTTCATGTACACTAACATTTTTTGTTCAAATAAAGACAAAAATGAAATGTTTTTGTGGTCCCCTTTATTTAGAAAAGTAGCGAAAAGTACCGAAAACTATCAAAATACATTTTGGTACCGGTACCAAATATTGGTATCGGGACAACACTACTACTAACTAGTTAGGGGGAAAAGATAAGTGTTCTTTGTAAGATATTCTCTGTATATGTTCCATACATTGAGCACATAATAATACAAATATAATGCTTTTTAAAGCCTTTTTTGAATTATTAAATGTTTGTTTTTACAGAAAATAAACACTAAAATAGGGTTAATTAGAGCCATTAAATAAATTCATTAGAGTTAATTTAGAGACATTAAATTAATTAATTCATAAATTGGCATTACTATATTTAAATGACACGAATCAATTAAAATGTTTATGTACTGTATAATAAATCGGATAGGATTAGATTTGGATTCTTCAAAACTAAAATGACCAAAAAAATGGCATACATTTTTTTTTTAACTTCAATTTTATTGAAAGCAGTGGAATTTGATTTAAAACAAAAAAACTAAAATAACTGAATTTGATTTAAAATAAAAAACTAAAATAATCACTATTGTATTAATTAATTATTAATATACTATAATAATTTCTAAATTTATTACTGTATTCATTCCTATGATTATTATTATTGCTAGTGTTCTAAATAAATGTACAATTCTAATGGCTTTATCTGTACACCAACTGAAATAACTTTTGATGAATGAGCAGAATTCCACCCTCTCCGCCCCAGTTGCGCAATCGCTTGTTGCTAGGTAGAATTCCTGGCTCACAATTATTTTGTGTCGTCCCAACACAGCCATTAAAGGACAAGGAGAGTCGGTTGGAATACAGTCAAAGTCAGACAGGCAGGAAGGAAATGTGTCCAAAAGCTTTTTTTGCCACAGCCCCATCTGCTGGAGAATCTTAGGTACTGCCTCCAATGCAAATTGCCAAGGGATGCTCATTTCCATGTAAATGAACGGACGTCTATAACTTGAAGTAACTGTTATTTGTCTCCCTCGCAGATCTGTCCGCTTTGGCCAAGAAGATCAAGCTGGAGATGGGCGGTTACCACGGCAACCAGCAACACCATGGCGGCCACAACGGAGAGAACGGGGACCACAGTCCCGGCCTGGGTGGGTGTCATCTGTCGTATGTTTTCACAAAACCTTTAATTGCTCTGTCACAACACGACTGTTTGGTCCTCTCGCACATCTGTCAATACGAGTCGCGCAGCTGTGTTTACGCGCGGCTGATTAAAACCAGGATGTGACGCCGCCGTTTCCTCCCGGAGAGGAAGGAGTCTGTCAATGTGGCTCAGGTTGAACATCCAACATCAGGAGCAATGTCCTTTGTTGGACATTGAACAATTAATTTATCCCTCAAGAGATCCCGGGGACATTTGTGTGCCATTCTTTATTTTTCCAAGCCACTTTGGCTCTGTTGCGTACTTTGTCAGGTTCAAACACTGAACTATCTATTGAACAAGACAAGAAGCAAGGAATCGAACAGAGACAGGATTCAATTTAGCTCATGAGGAGAGCGCGTGGTCGTGCACCGCTCTGAGGAGGGAGCTCCACGCCTCCTTCTTTATTTGGGCTTTTCCTGATTACATAGCGGCAGCTACTTCTAAGGGGAGGGGGGGTCATAAACAGCAGCTGCACTGGGTCATAAAGAGTTCAAAGAAAGGGTGCTTGGAGCGGTGTCAGGTTTGCCCCCTCTCTGCTCGTAGATTTCGGGGTCGTGATAAGGCCCTTCCTGGGGCTGTCCAAGATCTGAGAAACCGACACCTCTACGGCGCATTTCAGTGCACACAGCGGGGGTTTACAAGCAGTCTGCCTTTTGCTTGATAAGATCAAAGACAGCTTTTGTCTTCACGCAGGGCATCATGAACTCATAGCAAACAAGTTGTGTGATAACCTATATACAATTCTTCTGACAATATTTGTTCCTGAAATATTTTTGAAATGATGGTCTTTGCTCCTTGAAGTAGCCTGAAAATGACCGCTTTGATTAACAATACATGAAAATGTCATCAAATCAACAGATGTCAAAAAATGCCAACACAAACTAATTATTTGCTTTGTGTCAAGATTTCAATTTGGATTGCTGGCTTTTTAATTTGTAATGTTCATATTTGCCCACCAGATGGTGCTGCTTTTTCCCATTGTAAGCATGCAGCAAAATGTCGTGCTCCCGTTTTTGCTACTAAAAATGATCTGTTTATGTTTGGAATGGTGTATATGTAATGAGTGCATTTTTAGTTGATTTTTTTAACGCGATTAATCGCAGTTAATTACTTGCTGGCATAATTAATAATCACTCTCTGTCTCTCACACTGGCTGGCATGAATCTAATTTGTCTGTCTCTTCTCGTTTTTGCTACACAAAATTAGTTTATCTCTGTTATTGTTTGGAATGCTGTATATGTAATTAGTCTTTTTTTAGTGCTGTCAAACAATTTCGTCTTTAAAAAATCTGATTATTGCGATTAATCGTAGTAAATTACTTGCTGGCATAATTTGAATTTATTGTCCCATGTTTTTTTCTGGCTACTAAAAATGAGTTTGTCTGTTTATGTTTGGAATGGTGTATATATAATGAGTGAATATATATATATATATATATATATATATATATATATATATATATATAAAATTTAAAAAAAAAAAGCCTAGAACCAACGAATCGATGACTAAATTAATCGCCAACTATTTTTATAATCGATTGTAATCGATTTAACCGATTAGTTGTTGCAGCCCTACTAAAAATGATTACGTCTCAGTTGATGTTTGGAATGGTGTATACTTTATGTAAAAAGGGTGCATTAATGTCACTTTAGCTTTGTTTAGTGTTGTTAAACAAATATTTTTTTAAAATCATGTTAGTCATGGTTAATCGCGATTAATCACAATAAATTACTTGCTTGCTTTGTTTTATTGTCACACACATAAATATTGTGAAAATCATTTATTTGCTGAGAACTTGGTAACAGTATAATTCAAAGTCCCGTTGGGGTGTATTGATTGCAAAGCAACATTTCCGATGATAAATTGCGCGATTAATCTGCGTATATACACGATTAACGCGATAGTTTTTTGTGATTAATCGCATGCGTTAACTTAGTTGTTTTCCTTTAGATAAAAGCAGAGCTTTGGGAAGAGGCTGAAGGACAGATAGACGGACAGATAGCGGGATGGATAAGATGAGAGGCTGAAGACCAATCAATAGTCTTCTCTCTAATTCACTACCTTGAATGCAAACGACAAACGCTGCACAATCAATGATGCAACACACACACACACACACACGTGTGCAAGTAAGGCGGATGCACCACCCCTCTCACCCCCTTGCCTTCCACCCGCTGTTATCGACAGGTTAAAGCGACATGAGTGTGTTTGGACAGATGACGGGGCTTATAAGGAGGTGTGTGTGGAATACACTAGCACTTTATTTCATACCCTCACTAGTGTTGCTACTGTGGCGCTCACGTGGGTAAACAAGGCTGTTTACCATCTGTGTGTAGTTAGGTGGCATGGTTACAACCTCAATCACTCTTAATGGTAGAGGCAAGTGGAAACACACACACACACACACACACACACACACACACACACACACACACACACACACACACACACACACACACACACACACACACACACACACACACACGTGAATGCAACATGTTTTGTTTTCCATAGCACCACCCACGGCCTTATGGGAAGGCATAGGCCCCCTTCTAGTTCTCGCACCACTACAAAGGCGTATGTCGGCTCACACACACACACACACACACACACACACACACACACACACACACACACACACACACACACACACATGTACACAAATGCTGAGCGTGACACCTTGTAGGTCCCGGGAAGAGCGCGAGCAGCCATTTGTGCGTTTAACAAGATCTTCTGGGAAATTTGCAGCAAGTGTTTGTTTACAGTAATGGTTTGTTGGGATAAACATGAGAGAGCCACTTTGACTTTTGATGTTTTTAATGAAACTGCACAGAGAGAGAATGATGGGAGGGACAGGGCGGCTACTGATGGGGGCGGGGCCTAGAGGACTGGGGAATATAAGAACATAGTCGCCATGTTTGCTGCCTGTATTGTGTCATGGTTCCTACTATGTTCTTTAGTCCACAGAACCACACCACACTTACAATCCACATGTTCTTTAGTCCACAGAACCACACCACACTTACAATCCACATGTTCTTTAGTCCACAGAACCACACCACACTTACAATCCACATGTTCTTTAGTCCACAGAACCACACCACACTTACAATCCACATGTTCTTTAGTCCACAGCACCACACCACACTTACAATCCACATGTTCTTTAGTCCACAGCACCACACCACACTTACAATCCACATGTTCTTTAGCCCATAGAACCACACCACACTTACAATCCACATGTTCTTTAGTCCACAGAACCACACCACACTTACAATCCACATGTTCTTTAGCCCATAGAACCACACCACACTTACAATCCACATGTTCTTTAGTCCACAGAACCACACCACACTTACAATCTACATGTTCTTTAGTCCACAGAACCACACCACACTTACAATCTACATGTTCTTTAGTCCACAGAACCACACCACACTTACAATCCACATGTTCTTTAGTCCACAGAAACACACCACACTTACAATCCACATGTTCTTTAGTCCACAGAACCACACCACACTTACAATCCACATGTTCTTTAGTCCACAGAACCACACCACACTTACAATCCACATGTTCTTTAGTCCACAGAACCACATAGGAGACATCTCACACTTACAATCCACATGTTCTTTAGTCCACAGAACCACATAGGAGACATCTCATACTTACAATCCACATGTTCTTTAGTCCACAGAACCACATAGGAGACATCTCATACTTACAATCCACATGTTCTTTAGTCCACAGAACCACATAGGAGACATCTCATACTTACAATCCACATGTTCTTTAGTCCACAGAACCACATAGGAGACATCTCATACTTACAATCCACATGTTCTTTAGTCCACAGAACCACACCACACTTACAATCCACATGTTCTTTAGTCCACAGAACCACACCACACTTACAATCCACATGTTCTTTAGTCCACAGAACCACACCACACTTACAATCCACATGTTCTTTAGTCCACAGAACCACACCACACTTACAATCCACATGTTCTTTAGTCCACAGCACCACACCACACTTACAATCCACATGTTCTTTAGTCCACAGAACCACACCACACTTACAATCCACATGTTCTTTAGTCCACAGAACCACACCACACTTACAATCCACATGTTCTTTAGTCCACAGAACCACACCACACTTACAATCCACATGTTCTTTAGTCCACAGAACCACACCACACTTACAATCCACATGTTCTTTAGTCCACAGAACCACACCACACTTACAATCTACATGTTCTTTAGTTCACATAACCACACCACACTTACAATCCACATGTTCTTTAGTCCACAGAACCACACCACACTTACAATCCACATGTTCTTTAGTCCACAGAACCACACCACACTTACAATCTACATGTTCTTTAGTCCACAGAACCACACCACACTTACAATCCACATGTTCTTTAGTCCACAGAACCACACCACACTTACAATCCACATGTTCTTTAGTCCACAGAACCACACCACACTTACAATCCACATGTTCTTTAGCCCACAGAACCACACCACACTTACAATCCACATGTTCTTTAGTCCACAGAACCACACCTCACTTACAATCTACATGTTCTTTAGTCCACAGAACCGCACCACACTTACAATCTACATGTTCTTTAGTCCACAGAACCACACCACACTTACAATCCACATGTTCTTTAGTCCACAGAAACACACCACACTTACAATCCACATGTTCTTTAGTCCACAGAACCACACCACACTTACAATCCACATGTTCTTTAGTCCACAGAACCACACCACACTTACAATCCACATGTTCTTTAGTCCACAGAACCACATAGGAGACATCTCACACTTACAATCCACATGTTCTTTAGTCCACAGAACCACATAGGAGACATCTCATACTTACAATCCACATGTTCTTTAGTCCACAGAACCACATAGGAGACATCTCATACTTACAATCCACATGTTCTTTAGTCCACAGAACCACATAGGAGACATCTCATACTTACAATCCACATGTTCTTTAGTCCACAGAACCACATAGGAGACATCTCATACTTACAATCCACATGTTCTTTAGTCCACAGAACCACACCACACTTACAATCCACATGTTCTTTAGTTCACAGAACCACATAGGAGACATCTCATACTTACAATCCACATGTTCTTTAGTCCACAGAACCACATAGGAGACATCTCATACTTACAATCCACATGTTCTTTAGTCCACAGAACCACATAGGAGACATCTCATACTTACAATCCACATGTTCTTGAAGTGGTCTCAGGTAAACCATCTGCTCCTTAAAGTGGACAAGACCAAAGAGCTGGTCATGGACTTCAAAAAGAAAATGACCCCTGTGGAATCCATCAAGATCCAGTTAAAGTTACGTTTAGTTTAGTTAGTTACTTAATTACTTATTTACTTACTTACTTACTTATTTATTTAATTACTTATTTAATTACTTACTTATTTACTAACGTGGTTACTGATTTATTTACTTATTTAGTAGCTTATTTATTTATTTACTTTTTTATTTACTTACTTACGTTCTTACATATTTACTTATTTAATGACATATTTATTTACTTACTTAATAATTGATTTATTTACCTACTTATTTACTTACGTTTTTAGTTACTTCCTAATTACTTACTTCCTTATTTACTTACTTTTTACTTATTTACTTACTTATTTAAGTACTTACTTAATTACTTACTTATTTATTTACTAACGTACTTATTTAGTTCATTACTTACTTATTTACTTACTTTTTTATTTACTTAATTACATACTTATATATTTATTTAATTAATTACATATTTTATTTACTTACATAATAATTGATTTATTTACTTACGTTTTTAGTTACTTCCTAATTACTTCCTTCCTTATTTACTTAGGTAAGTAAATATGTAATTAAGTATGTAAGTAAATAAATAAGTAAGTAAATAAGGAAGTAAGTTAATTACTTACTTCCTTATTTACTTACTTTTTTACTTATTTACTTACATACTTACTTACTTACTTATTTACGTACTTACTTAATCACTTACATATTTAGTTACTTACTTATTTACTTACCTAATTACTTACTTATTTATTTACTTACATACTTAATTACATATTTACTTACCTAATTACTTACTTATTTATTTACTTACATACTTAATTACATATTTACTTACCTAATTACATACTTATTTAGTTACTTACTTACTTAACTATTGACTTACTTACTTGCTTATTGACTTACTTAGGTACTTACTTTCACACAGTCCTATGTCCTATGTCCTATGTCCTATCCATCCTGTCTTGCTGTACTACTTCTTCTTTAATGGACTCCATCTCTTCCTCCTCCTGCCTTCTCATCCTCCTCCTGCCTTCTCATCCTCCTTCTGCCTTCTCTTCCTCCTCCTGCCTTCTCATCCTCCTCCTGCCTTCTCATCCTCCTCCTGCCTTCTCATCCTCCTTCTGCCTTCTCTTCCTCCTCCTGCCTTCTCTTCCTCCTCCTGCCTTCTCTTCCTCCTCCTGCCTTCTCTTCCTCCTCCTGCCTTCTCATCCTCCTTCTGCCTTCTCATCCTCCTTCTGCCTTCTCTTCCTCCTCCTGCCTTCTCATCCTCCTTCTGCCTTCTCATCCTCCTTCTGCCTTCTCTTCCTCATCCTGCCTTCTCATCCTCCTTCTGCCTTCTCTTCCTCCTCCTGCCTTCTCTTCCTCCTCCTGCCTTCTCATCCTCCTTCTGCCTTCTCTTCCTCCTCCTGCCTTCTCTTCCTCCTCCTGCCTTCTCATCCTCCTTCTGCCTTCTCTTCCTCCTCCTGCCTTCTCATCCTCCTCCTTCCTTCTCTTCCTCCTCCTGCCTTCTCTTCCTCCTCCTGTATTCTCATCCTCCTTCTGCCTTCTCTTCCTCCTTCTGCCTTCTCATCCTCCTTCTGCCTTCTCATCCCCCTTCTTCCTTCTCTACCTCCTTCTGCCTTCTCATCCTCCTTCTGCCTTCTCTTCCTCCTCCTGCCTTCTCATCCTCCTCCTGCCTTCTCTTCCTCCTCCTGGCTTCTCATCCTCCTCCTGCCTTCTCTTCCTCCTTCTGCCTTCTCATCCTCCTCCTGCCTTCTCTTCCTCCTCCTGCCTTCTCATCCTCCATCTACTTCCTTTCTCTTTCTTCTTCCCTTCATTTCTTCCTTCTTTCTATCTTCACTGACTCCACTTCCTTGCTTTCATGTATTTGCTGCTATCATTCATTCTTGTCCTTCCTTCATCGACTTTGTCTTCCCTCCTTCCTTCATTTGCTGCCTTACTTGCTTCCTGAATCTAACTTTTCTGCTTCATCTCTACTTCTCTCATGTCAACATTTCTTCCTTTGTTTTGATGTTTGTGTTTTCTTTCTGTCTTTTCTTTTCTTTTCCTTGCATTTCTTCCTTTTGTGTTCGTCCTTCAATTGCTTCCTTTTTTCATTTCTATTTCTCTTCACTACTTCCTTCCCTTTGTGTTTTCAATCCACTTGAATTGTTTTCTGTACCTTCTCTTTCCTTTTCTTTCCTTCTTTTATCCTTTTCATTTTCATCACTTACTTTCTTTTCCTCTTTCCTTTCAATCCTTTCCTTCTCCACCACTTTTCCCTCACATTGTCTTTATTCCTTCCTTCTTATTTTCCCACCGTCTTTCTTCTCTTTTCCTTGCGTTCCTCTCTTCTTTTCTTTCACTTTCATTCCTTTCTTTCCTCTCCTTAAGCGCCCGTCCTTCATCCCCCGTCTCCCTCCTTCCACATTATTGATGACAATTGTGCAGAATGGCGTCCATGGTTGTTTCCCCCAGTCCTTTGTGTGCATCATCATTACCCAGCATGCATTGCTGGCCCAGCACCAGCACTGCCATCAGCTTCTTTTGTTCCACTTCCTCCCCGTGTGTGTCTTTTGTTGTTTGCTTGTGTCTTTATTAAATGATAAATATTTATGTGGCGCCCCAATCAGGAGTGTTTGTGTCATGACCAGAGGGAGGACAACAAGCCACAGGGGTGTTGTTGACAGAAAGGATTTCCCTTTTAGAGAGACTCCATTCCTGACTTAAAGAGAGCTTTGTGGACAATAGATGGCTTAGGGAGGGATAAGGAGCACTTGGAAGTCTTTGAAGACGTGTCGGAATATAAAAGGTATTTTGTTGTCCGGCTGCTAAGAGGCCACGGGGAAGACCCAGGACAAGTTGGGAAGACTATGTCTCCCGGCTGGCCTGGGAACACCTCGGGGGGAGCTGGACCAAGTGTCTGGGAGAGGGAAGTCTGGGCTTGTCTGCTTGGGCTGCTGCCCCCGCGACCCCACTGATTAGCGGAAGAAGATGGATGGCATTTTCTATGTTATGATGAGCAAGCTAAGTGTTGCATCCATTTTAATGAGCATTAGGGATAGACTGGTGGCTCATTGTTGGCCAGCAGTTTGTTAAATAAATAATATTGTAATAATTAATTACAATATTAATAATATTAAACTTTGTATTATTATTATAATTATTATTATTATTAATGTCTTTTATCAAGTTTGCACCTTGTCTGTATTATTACTATTATCATTATTATCGACTCCTCTTTGCCTCATTCTTTTTATTTTCCTATTTTTAATGATGTTAGATTTGTGTTGTTGTTGTTGTTGTTGTTGGGGACAAGTGTTGTAAATGAGCTTTGACTACAAACACTATGATGCATACATTGGATAACTGTTTCAGATATCTATGTTTCTGTATCTGTCCCTATTTCAAATAAACCTTGTTTATTAATACAATTGAACAGAACCCACAATAGAACATGCCAAGGGATTATTGATTAGGTCCACACTAAATAAATCAATACATATAATGTGTGAAAATGATAGCTATGTAGTTGCTACATATAAATCTCACCCTGTAGGGTGAAGCTACCGAGGGATTAGTTTGGCACCAACTGAATCCCGCTAGTCTTTAAAATCCTTGACAAAACATTCATTTTTCGTGTCAAAGTATCACGTTTGCATTTTTTTTTTAAATGAAATATAAATAAACAAAATGTATCTAGACTAAATTTGTTGAAGGCTCTCCTCAGCCGCAGGTACTCGCTGCCTAAACGCCGCACTGTTTGATGCTAACATGATTAGCATCAAAGTAGACCGCCGTCAACAACAAGTAAGTTAGCTAGATGGCTCGCTAACTAGCAAGCTTGTTTCGCTGCCCCAAAATAAATAGAAGAAAAAAATTGTTGAGAGCACCGAAACAAGCTCGCTAGTAAGCGAACCATCTAGCTAGCACCATAGACATCTTATAAGTAGACGCAGCATGGAGCGCTACTGCCTACTGGCGCTGACGAGATGCGGGGCCGCCATCTTGGAGTGGTGATGCGCTCCACTCAGTGCAATTCATTTGGCAGGAGCAATGAACATTTCATTCATCTTACCTCACTGAATACCACTGATTTTCACCCCCTTTTTTGGTCATACGTGTAGCTATGATGAAGGAGACATGTTTTATTATTCATAGTTTGCTTAAATGCAATAGAATATTCTTCTATGCTATAAGTGACCAGACTGTCACGTTCTAACGTGTTGTCGTCTCCGCCGTTTCAGTTCTGGACCAGTTGCCCTTCATGATGATGTCACATCCCCTCATCCCGGCCAGTCTGGCACCCGCCTCCGTTTCCATGGCGATGGGCCAGATGAACCGCCTGAGCACGCTGGCCAGCATCGCCAACCTGGCGCAGCTCCACGCCAACACCCCCGCCCGGGCCCCCCCCTCCGTCATTAAGGTGAACTGCACACAATTCTCCTTTTTCTTCTTGACGTGCAAAAGTCAAAAGTCTTCATGAGTAGCAGACAGATCGCTTATAACAAAAGTTATCTCTTTTTTTTTTTTCCTAAAAATTCCTGGTTTTCCTGAAATTCCAGGAATTCCGAAATACCCATTGTTACTGTTAGTAGGTCAACATTTTTCAACCGTTTTGAAAAATTCCAACACCAACTCATTTATATCATCAAGGTCAATTGTGCTAGTATCAATATTTTCAAAAATTCCCGGTTTTTAAAGGGAAATTCCCATTCATATTTCCAGTAATTTTCCTCCTCATGACAATGACTGGGAAATATACAATCGACTACATATCCCACATTTCTCATCCGATTTGAAGCGTTCCAACATCCACTCACTCTGCTCACCTTGGACAATCAAATTACAATTTTCCAAGTTCAAAAAAATTCCCAGAATTCCCGGTTTTTCCCAAAAAGTGCACTAATAGCTTTTTTAAAAATATCTCTGACAATCTTGCACTTTCTGTTTGGAATGTTTGTGCCACTGCTTAATAACTGTTTAATAAATACACTTTTAGTTGTGGTTTCCCTCTCTGCATGGAAGTTTAAAAGTAGCATATATTAATGCAGTATGAAGAAGAATGTTTTAATGTAGACACATAGAATCATCATACTGCTGTGATTATATGCATCAAGTGTTCATTCAAGGCTAAGGCAAAATATCCACATATATATGGTGTATCGTGACATGGACTAAACATATCCACATATATATGGTGTATCGTGACATGGCCTAAACATATCCACATATATATGGTGTATCGTGACATGGACTAAACATATCCACATATATATGGTGTATCGTGACATGGACTAAACATATCCACATATATATGGTGTATCGTGACATGGACTAAACATATCCACATATATATGGTGTATCGTGACATGGCCTAAACATATCCACATATATATCCTGTATCGTGACATGGACTAAACATATCCACATATATATGGTGTATCGTGACATGGACTAAACATATCCACATATATATGGTGTATCGTGACATGGACTAAACATATCCACATATATATGGTGTATTGTGACATGGACTAAACATATCCACGTATATATGGTGTATCGTGACATGGACTAAACATATCCACATATATATGGTGTATCGTGACATGGACTAAACATATCCACATATATATGGTGTATCGTGACATGGACTAAACATATCCACATATATATGGTGTATCGTGACATGGACTGAATATATCCACATATATATGGTGTATCGTGACATGGACTAAACATATCCACATATATATGGTGTATCGTGACATGGACTAAACATATCCACATATATATGGTGTATCGTGACATGGACTAAACATATCCACATATATATGGTGTATCGTGACATGGACTAAACATATCCACATATATATGGTGTATCATGACATGGACTAAACATATCATATATATATGGTGTATCGTGACATGGACTAAACATATCCACATATTAATAAAAGGTCATATCGCCCAGCCCTAATATAAAACGATCCCAAATGTTCCTATGTGTGCTCCAATCGCTGGCCACATCATTAGGTACAAAAGGAGATGTGCCTTTACGAAGATGATCATGATCGAGGTGCAACATTTAAAACCTTTACAAAGATGATCGTGATCGAGGTGCAACATTTAAAACCTTTACAAAGATGATCGTGATCGAGGTGCAACATTTAAAACCTTTACAAAGATGATCGTGATCGAGGTGCAACATTTAAAACCTTTACAAAGATGATCGTGATCGAGGTGCAACATTTAAAACCTTTACAAAGATGATCGTGATCGAGGTGCAACATTTAAAACCTTTACAAAGATGATCGTGATCGAGGTGCAACATTTAAAACCTTTACAAAGATGATCGTGATCGAGGTGCAACATTTAAAACTTTTACAAAGATGATCGTGATCGAGGTGCAACATTTAAAAACTTTACAAAGATGATCGTGATCGAGGTGCAACATTTAAAACCTTTACAAAGATGATCGTGATCGAGGTGCAACATTTAAAACCTTTACAAAGATGATCGTGATCGAGGTGCAACATTTAAAACCTTTACAAAGATGATCGTGATCGAGGTGCAACATTTAAAACCTTTACAAAGATGATCGTGATCGAGGTGCAACATTTAAAACCTTTACAAAGATGATCGTGATCGAGGTGCAACATTTAAAACCTTTACAAAGATGATCGTGATCGAGGTGCAACATTTAAAACCTTTACAAAGATGATCGTGATCGAGGTGCAACATTTAAAACCTTTACAAAGATGACCGTGATCGAGGTGCAACATTTAAAACCTTTACAAAGATGACCGTGATCGAGGTGCAACATTTAAAACCTTTACAAAGATGATCGTGATCGAGGTGCAACATTTAAAAACTTTACAAAGATGATCATGATCGAGGTGCAACATGACATTAATGACTGTGGTTGTCACACTGAGAGCTGTGACTGATACTTTGACGGGAAAAGAGGCCGAGGCCTAGCTGCTGCAGGTGTCCCTAATGTCGTGGCTGCTTCACATTGAGTATGACTGACAGCTGTCACTTGGCCCCGCAGGAGCGCATGCACGACAGCCCCTCCCCCTGCCCCTCGCTGGAGGAAGCTCACATGTCGTCCAATCACAGCAGCAGCGTGTCCAGTTCGCCCTCTCACACAGAACGCCCGACAGAAAACATACGTACGTACTCCAAGTTGTGTGTTGTGTGTGTTGTGTGTGTTGTGTGTGTTTGCTCACACTACTTGTGGATACTTCAGATCAACTCCATGATGGCCTCACACTCAGTCACTGTGTGTTGGCACACTCGGCCATCAGAGAGTCAGACTGCCTGGAATACAGCAAGGACATCAAGAAGGGGCGCGCCGACAAAGGTGAGGAAATTACTGTTTTGGAAATAGGACAACTTTGGAATTTGACCTAAAAGAAAACAGTCTTGAGGGCGCGAGATCAAAATGTCATGAATGAAGTATGGAGGTGATTTGGTTTAACCGCAAAGAAGACCAGGTGTGAATTGGAGGCAGCCGATAATTGCAAAAAAAAAGGTGTTATTATTATTATTATTATTATTATTATTATTATTATATAGTATAATGATTCAAAGTGCATGAGAAAGTGGAAATTATAATGTAGCTCCCCTTAAAGGGGAACTGCGCAATTTTTAAGGAATTTTGCCCATCGTTCACAATCATTATGAGAGACAAGAAGACAAAATATTCATTTTTTGCTTTCTAACTAGGGGTGTAACGGTACACAAAAATTCTGGTTCGGTACGTACCTCGGTTTAGAGGTCACGGTTCGGTTCATTTTGGGTACAGTAAGAAAACAACAAAATATACATTTTTGGGTTATTTATTTACCAAATTTGCAAAATCTTCCGCCAAAAATATTTTTCTTAGTGTAATATTTGATGTGAAGTAATGGGAACCTTGGATAGGTCAATAATTCATAATAACATTGATTTTGATTCATTATTATGTTTTGAGCAATGACAGTTTGAAAGAAAGAAATAACAGCTTTGTTTTATTAGTCAACATTGCAACTTTTTCTAAATTACATTTCACCTTTAAGCTTTTTTATTTCACTTTTGTTAAGTTTTTGTTTATTTAAATAGTATTTTTAGAATGTGCCGTGGGCCTTTAAAACATTAGCTGTGGGCCGCAAATGCACACTTTTGACACCCCTGCTATAGATAATAAAAAATTAAATGTGCTAAATCTATGGATAAAAAGCAGAGCCTGGCGACGCATGCGCGTTTATCATAACTCTCTCTCTCTCTCTCTGTCTCTGCCCCTCCCTCACCAATGCTGCTGTTTGTTTTGTTTTTAACCCCTTCTTAACCCTGAACGTACATTGAAAATACACGCAACCCTAACTCAAAATGCCGGACATTTGAGGCATTTAAGAAACTCCGCCCTGACAGCTCCGCAAAAGAGGACATGTCCGGCGAAAAGAGGACGTATGGTCAGTCTATCCTAGCCCGTTAGCTGCTAGCATGCTAGCAGCTAACGGGCTATGATAGACATCGCAGCTCTCATCCAAAGCCAGCGAAAAACAGTCAAAGTCGGCCGTTCTGTTCTTCAGCTGAAGCTCCAAGTTTCCAGCGATGGTCTCAACCCGTCTCGTTACAGTGCGTCGGGAGAGTGACACGTTCTCAAATGCGCCCCTCTTCTCCGGGGCATATCAGCGCAACAGGGTCCAATAAGCACTCCTTAATAAACTCTCCGTCAGAAAACGCCTTACTTTTTCTGGCGATTCCGTGAGAAATGACGAAACTTGTCCTGACGGCTGCATCTCTGGGGGTGTGAAATTTGGCAGAAAGTCCTTGTTGGGTTTGCAGTTTTACCATCAACGCATCAGCCTCCCTTGCGCACACCTAATCAGACAGATTCCGGTATTTTTCCTGGTGCTTCGTGGTGTAGTGGCGATTCAAATGATATTCTTTAAACACAGCAACCTGTGTACCACAAATTAAGCACACGGCTTTTCCTTTCATTTCTGTGTAGAAATACTTGGCAGTCCATGTCTTGTTGAAAACACGCCATTCCTCATCAACTTTTCTCTTTTTAGCGTCTCGGGTGTAAACCGGGCATCACTTGTCGCTGTGCACCTTCACTCACAGGTTACACACGGACATACGCCCATAAATAACACTTTTCAAAATAAAAGCAGCACAGTTGTATTGCACGCACGACATAGATGTTTTTTTTTTCATTTATTTTGTCATTTGTGATTGCCGCTGTTCACATTCACTCACAATCGCGCACGAGCATACGTCCACACGGAAGTAATACAAATAACGCTTTTCAAAACAAAAGCAGCACCGTTGTATTGCACACTCGACATAGATACTTTTTAAAATGTATTTTGTAATTTATGATTGGCCTCACGCGGGCCGGACAGAGACGCACAAAGTATTGTATTTGAAATAAATAAAGTTGTATCGGGGCCCCCCTCCTGAATAGAAGTGTCAATTATACATAAAGTTACCTTTAGGGTGCTGCCATTAGCATGCTAACATCTACGCTTGTGGGTCAAAGAGTTGTTTTTTTGTGTCACACGTTCTTGTGACGGCCATTAATCTTGTAAATGTTTAATCAGTAATGATTATTCCAGGGACAAATCAATCGCCAGGGAACAAAGCCTGCCAATAAGGTGTTTGGATACTTTGCATAATCCATGCATGTGGGCCAAAAACAACGTTGTCACCTGGAGTGCTGGTACCTGCACACTAGGGTTGTCCTGATACCAATACTTTGGTACCGCTGCCAAAATGTATTTCCATACTTTTCGATACTTTTCTTAATAAAGGGGACCTTTATTTAGATTGTCTTTATTTGAACAAAAAATCTTCGGGTCCATTAAACATATGTTTATCATTGTAATTTAGTCCTTAAATAAAATAGTGAACATACTATTATGTTCCGGTTTATTTGGGAAAGCACTCCATTTATGTCGAAATAGCTTGTCTCCAAGTTCCATATTTATTGCGTCAAAATCGGTCTAATGTAACATTAGACAACTTGTCTTTTAGTAGTAAGTAAACAAACAAACAATATTGTGTCATTTCTCATTCTATTATTTTGTCAACATTGTGAGGGACAAACTGTAAAAACGTGTTCATTTACTGTCAATATCTGCTTATTTTCTGTTTTACACTTCTGTTAAGTTAAGTTAAAGTACCACTGATAGTCACACGCACACACTAGGTGTGGTGAAATTACTCTCGGCGTTTGACCCATAATAATAATAATAATAATAGATTTTATTTGTAAAAAAAAAAAAAAGCACTTTACATTGAGTAAACAACCTCAAAGTGCTACAGTGTATTAAAAAAATAAAAATAAAAAGATAATAAAAAATAAATACAAATAAAAACTAGAACAGCCAAATAGCTAAAACTAGTATACATATATCTATAAAAAAAAGGCTTTTTTAAAAAAAAGAAGGGTTTTTAAGCCTTTTTTAAAAGCATCCACAGTCTGTGGTGCCCTCAGGTGGTCAGGGAGAGCGTTCCACAGACTGGGAGCGGCGGAGCACAAAGCCCGGTCTCCCGTTGTTCGTAGCTTTGTCCCCTTGTTCACCCCCTGGGAGGTGAGGGGAGCAGTGAGCAGCAGCGGTGGCCGCGCCCGGGAATCATTTTTGGTGATTTAACCCCCAATTCCAACCCTTGATGCTGAGTGCCAAGCAGGGAGGTAATGGCTCCCATTTTTATAGTCTTTGGTATGACTCGGCCGGGGTTTTTGAACTCACAACCTACCCGTCTCAGGGCGGACACTCTAACCACTAGGCCACTGAGCAGTTGCAATGCGAGTTTTTGGAGGTATGAGCTGCGTCACAGAACCAATTCCATCCGGATCCGAAAGTATACCACTGTGCTGACAGACAATTTCAATGAAAAAAAAAATCAACAAACTCATAAACAGTGCTAACAACAAAAATAATAAATAATTTGTACCACAAATGTGTTGGCGGTTATAAACTCAAGCAAAAAAATATGATAAAAATATGTTAAATTCCTATAATTCTTTTGTATAATTGTAAGGGTGTGGTATGGATGCGATACCAAGTAGTTACAGGATCATACATTGGTCATATCTAAAGTCCTCATGTGTCCAGGGACATATTTACTGACTTTATAAACATCATATAAATCCATACATCTATTTTTTACCCGCTTGTCCCCCTCGGGGTGGCGGGGGTAGCTGGAGCCTATCAAAAAAAAGGAAAAAAAGGTTATGTACTGATAAAAAATATCGATGTAATCATAGTAGTATTGACGAGATACGCTCTTGTACTTGGTATCATTACAGTGCATGTCAGGTGTCGATCCACCCATGGCATTTGTTTACTACGGCCCGCGGGTTACACCCGGCCCCTTGGTCCCTTTTAATGTTCTCAATATTCAGGGTTTTATCGTTCATAGAACAATTTAAAATTCCATTCCGTTTTTAAGACGGTCCGTCATAACATTTTTAGCATTCAATCAGACTTTATTGTGAGGTCCCCAGACACATTTTTTTCCTCTAAATTTGGCCCCCGAGTCAAAATAATTGCCCAGGCCTGTGTGTAGTGAAGCATGTTTAGCTATTCCTCGTCCTCCAGTGATAATGGTACGTGGAAGAAACTGACTTTATGTCAGGTTCAAACACTGATGACATCTATTAATCAGACAAGAAGCAAGGAATCATGCAGAGACAGAGTTCAATTTAGCTCATGAGGAGAACGCATGGAGCTGCACACTTAATCACAGTCTCGCCCTACGCTCCAAGGTTCAGCTCATGCGTCCCTCTATTTATTCAGGAGTTCCGCAGTCAACAACACTAAGGCCGCCTCTAAAAGGAGTGGTCACATATATTATGCAAAGCAGGTCCAGGACGCACAATGCGTGACGGAATGTGCTGGGGGCCTTGTGATTTCGCCTTGTCCCCGCTTCGTCTGCGTGCTGTCATCTTATCTTCGTTGAGGTCCTTGAAGTCCTTGGCTGTTAGCGGGCTAAAACAAAGAGGCCACCCCTCAGACAAGAAGTCTTTGTCCTTGCACAGATTAGAAAACTTGAGCACAATAGCTAAATAAGTAAAGCAACGGACATTAAGCATACTAAAGTTAGTGTGATAATACATACATCGTTATTCTAACCCTTTATTTTGTCGCCATGGAGGCCAGGATGAGTGAGGCCTAAGGAGCCGGGGCTCATCTGCGTCGCCGCCCACTTCGCTGTCGTTAGGACCCGGGTTGGCGCGGCGCCGCCACGTCAGTTTGTTTGCTTTTCCGTCAGGGAGCTTTGCATTAGCTTAATGAGGACTCGCTCAAGGACGAGCAGTCAGCAGAAAAATAAAAGCCACGCCCGTGTGCAAATGTATTCTAAATACCGAATCGCATTATTTTGTAATCGAATCTCCCCCAATCACATCCCAGGTAGGTTTGAGGAGGGCTGTCAGCCGGCTGTGAACATATTGACAGAAGTGGCCCCTGGTGGACATTTATGCAATTGACTTTCAATTGATTTTTGTCTCTCCCCCCCCCCCCCCCTCCTGCATGCAAATGAAGCCGGCGTACATTTGCAGGATTACATGGATAGCAGGAGGCCGTGTTTTCAAAGGGCACGTCGGCGCTGTCATTCTGTCAATCCATTGTGTGTGTGTGTGTGTGGGTGTGTGTGTGTGTGTGTGTGTGTGTGTGAAGCCTTTTTTGCCTGTGTGCGCTGTTTCCCCCGCTTTCAACCACAGATCAGAGGCCATCCCTGACACCTCACTCCCATTAACCAAACATCAGCACATTTTTATTCCCCCCCCCCTTTTACCTCCTCCATCCTCCGCCCTTCCGCTGACTGGCAGTCTTCACGTGGCGATGCTCCGTGGCCCCCTGGGGACGGCCGGGAGAGGAATAAGGGGTTGGGGGGGGGGAGAGCAATGAAGTTTAGGGAGAGGAGGGAGGCGGGGAGGGAAAACAAGACGGTGACCTTGGTTAGGGAGATGGGTAAATGATCAAACGTGTGTGTGTGTGTGTGTGTGTGTGTGTGTGTGTGTGTGTGTGTGTGTGTGTGTGTGTGTGTGTGTGTGTGTGTGTGTGTGTGTGTGTGTGTGAGAGAGAGAGGTAAAGTAGGCGTAAAACAGTAACTCAATAAAGGATCAGTCACATCCAAGGAGCCAGGGGAGCCCACGCTGCTGACTGAGCACTACAGTGTGTATGTATATATACGTGTGTGTGTGTGTGTGTACCACAGGAGTGTCGTTGGTTGCCCTCCGCTGAGCTCGCCAGCACCTGCTAATTACCTTTCTCTGCAGAGCAATGCTCTTAGCTAGAAAGTAATAGAGGATAGTGTGTGTGTGTGTGTGTGTGTGTGTATGCGCGTTGGTGATGGAGGGCTGGCTCCTCATCTGTGAAACACCTTGAACGTGACAAGTGCCAAGACGTGAGGATGCAAAGATGCTGCGGTCAGCTAAGTGCAGAAAACGCTGTCATTTGTCACGAGGAAGAAGGGACAAAAGTGTCAGGGTATCAAAAAAGTGCACGTTTAAGCTCCGTGAGCGTGCGCGGGGCCTCCGGCCCCCCCCCCGCCTTCTGGCCCACCGCCTCGCCTGGATGCCCTCCAGGAGTGTTGGAGTAAAAAAAAACCAACAACAACAACAAAAACAACAACATACAGTGTGTCCCAGCAGGCACAAGACGTTGATTATACGTACATGTCCTTTAAAAAGGACTTTGAAACAACGTTGCAAAATAGTTGTTTTTGTAAATTGATGTCCGACGTTGGATCCACGTTGTTGGTTGGGGAAAAGCATGTTGTTTTAACGTATTTGTGTTGTAGAGTATTGGTTGGGAAATGACCAAATTTCAATGGTCAAATCAACGTCTGTCAGGTTTAAGCACCGAACTATCTGTTAAACAAGACAAGAAGCAATGAATCTGGCAAAGACAGAGTTCAATTTTGCTCATGAGGAGAGACGTATGGGGGTGCACACTCAGTTACAGTCTCCCACCACGCTCTGAGGGGCGTCAATTAGCATGTTGTTTCAACGTTGTATTTGTGTTGTAGAATATTGGTTGGGAAATGACCAAATTTCAACAGTCAAATCAATGTCAGAACCCAACATTGATTAAAGTAGTCAAAAAGCATGTTGTTTCAACGTTATGTTTGTGTTGTAGAATATTGGTTGGGAAATGACCAAATTTCAATGGTCAATTCAACGTCTGTCAGGTTTAAGCACCGAACTATCTATTAAACAAGACAAGAAGCAAGGAATCTGGCAGAGACAGAGTTCAATTTTGCTCATGAGGAGAGACGTATGGGGCTGCACACTCAGTTACAGTCTCCCACCACGCTCTGAGGGGCGTCAATTAGCATGTTGTTTCAACGTTGTATTTGTGTTGTAGAATATTGGTTGGGAAATGACCAAATTTCAATGGTCAAATCAACGTCTGTCAGGTTTAAGCACCGAACTATCTGTTAAACAAGACAAGAAGCAAGGAATCAGGCAGAGACAGAGTTCAATTTTGCTCATGAGGAGAGACGTATGGGGCTGCACACTCAGTTACAGTCTCCCACCACGCTCTGAGGGGCGTCAATTAGCATGTTGTTTCAACGTTGTATTTGAGTTGCTCAACGTCAGGACCTAAATGAACAAGTTGTCAACGTTGTTTCAAGGTCTTGTGTCTGCTGGGATGACAACTCTTCCTCTCCCCTGGTGGTGAGGCTGTGCATCAACACGCAGGTCTGAGCTTGACAAACAGATGGTGGTCTATAATATAATGCAGATTCTTGCTGGTCTCCTTCGCCTCCTTGCTGCTTTTATGGGAGGTGTCAAGCTGCTGTGATGCATGATCAGCAGGCACGCTGCCATGCAATAAAACACAGAAATAGAAAAAAAAAATGTCCAAAGTCCTAAAAAGCGGGAGCAAAGATGAGAGTAAACAGCCATTTAATATGCGACTTTATGTGTTTACAAGAGAATCACTCAACAAATTAGAAAGATCTAAATCATAGAAACGTGCCGCTCGCTCGCACCAAAAATAGCATATGGACACATTTCTTTTACGGTGCTGCTCATGGAATGTGCTGGTGTTAATGTAGCAGTTAGCACACACAAAGACTCACATTTGAACATGTTGCACAGCAGCTGGCTAAATGTGCAAAGTTGCAGTAAAATAAAATAAAAAGTCATAAAACACTGAAGTTTAACGACCACCATGATGACCAACATTCAAATGCAGTCGCGTAGTAGGCCTAAGTATACATTAAATCAAGACAGGGGTTTTATTCAACAAGCATATTTCATAGTTTAGGCCACTGTAACATTACACACAGTTTGAACAGTAACACTGTGTTTAAATATATTGAAATAAAACACTGTACTTTTCGACACAGGAAGTCCTTCATACCGACAGCAATCAGACTGTATAATGCATATGTTCCTTTCGACTGTACATGTACTGTAAATGTATAATGTATTTATGTTATTCACATGTGAATAATGCTGTATAACAGACTGTATTTATGTTATTCACATATGAATAATTCTGTATAATAGACTGTATTTATGTTATTCACACGTGAATAATGCTGTATAATAGACTGTATTTATGTTATTCACATGTGAATAATGCTGTATAATAGACTGTATTTATGTTATTCACATGTGAATAATGCTGTATAATAGACTGTATTTATGTTATTCACATGTGAATAATGTTGTATAATAGACTGTATTTATATTATTCACATGTGAATAATGCTGTATAATAGACTGTATTTATATTATTCACATGTGAATAATGCTGTATAATAGACTGTATTTATGTTATTCACATGTGAATAATGCTGTATAATAGACTGTATTTATGTTATTCACATGTGAATAATGCTGTATAATAGACTGTATTTATGTTATTCACATGTGAATAATGCTGTATAATAGACTGTATTTATATTATTCACATGTGAATAATTCTGTATAATAGACTGTATTTATATTATTCACATGTGAATAATGCTGTATAATAGACTGTATTTATATTATTCACATGTGAATAATGCTGTATAATAGTCTTTTTTATGTTATTTATGTTATTCACATGTGAATAATGCTGTATAATAGACTGTATTTATGTTATTCACATGTGAATAATGCTGTATAATAGACTGTATTTATATTATTCACATGTGAATAATTCTGTATAATAGACTGTATTTATATTATTCACATGTGAATAATGCTGTATAATAGACTGTATTTATGTTATTCACATGTGAATAATGCTGTATAATAGACTGTATTTATGTTATTCACATGTGAATAATGTTGTATAATAGACTGTATTTATATTATTCACATGTGAATAATGCTGTTTAATAGACTGTATTTATATTATTCACATGTGAATAATGCTGTATAATAGACTGTATTTATGTTATTCACATGTGAATAATGCTGTATAATAGACTGTATTTATGTTATTCACATGTGAATAATGCTGTATAATAGACTGTATTTATGTTATTCACATGTGAATAATGCTGTATAATAGACTGTATTTATATTATTCACATGTGAATAATTCTGTATAATAGACTGTATTTATATTATTCACATGTGAATAATGCTGTATAATAGACTGTATTTATATTATTCACATGTGAATAATGCTGTATAATAGTCTTTTTTATGTTATTTATGTTATTCACATGTGAATAATGCTGTATAATAGACTGTATTTATGTTATTCACATGTGAATAATGCTGTATAATAGACTGTATTTATATTATTCACATGTGAATAATTCTGTATAATAGACTGTATTTATATTATTCACATGTGAATAATGCTGTATAATAGACTGTATTTATATTATTCACATGTAAATAATGCTGTATAATAGACTGTATTTATGTTATTCACATGTGAATAATGCTGTATAATAGACTGTATTTATATTATTCACATGTGAATAATGCTGTATAATAGTCTTTTTTATGTTATTTATGTTATTCACATGTGAATAATGCTGTATAATAGACTGTATTTATGTTATTCACATGTGAATAATGCTGTATAATAGACTGTATTTATATTATTCACATGTAAATAATGCTGTATAATAGACTGTATTTATGTTATTCACATGTGAATAATGCTGTATAATAGACTGTATTTATATTATTCACATGTGAATAATGCTGTATAATAGTCTTTTTTATGTTACTTATGTTATTCACATGTGAATAATGCTGTATAATAGACTGTATTTATGTTATTCACATGTGAATAATGCTGTATAATAGACTGTATTTATATTATTCACATGTGAATAATGCTGTATAATAGACTGTATTTATATTATTCACATGTGAATAATGCTGTATAATAGACTGTATTTATGTTATTCACATGTGAATAATGCTGTATAATAGACTGTATTTATGTTATTCACGTGTGAATAATGCTGTATAATAGACTGTATTTATATTATTCACATGTGAATAATGCTGTATAACAGACTGTATTTATATTATTCACATGTGAATAATGCTGCATAATAGATTGTATTTATGTTATTCACATGTGAATAATGTTGTATAATAGATTCTATTTATGTTATTCACATGTGAATAATGCTGTATAATAGACTGTATTTATATTATTTACATGTGAATAATGCTGTATAATATACTGTATTTATATTATTCACATATGAATAATGCTGTATAATATACTGTATTTATATTATTCACATGTGAATAATGCTGTATGATAGATTGTATTTATATTATTCACTTGTAAAAAATACCAAAGTGTTTATTGTCTATTGTGAGCGAAGTGTGGTGCTGAATTTCCCCCAGGGATCAATAAAGTACTTTCTATTCTATTCTATTCTATTCTAAAACAGCACATTTATCGATATAAACAAGTATCAGATCATTATAGTTGCATATTACTTACACGTGCAAAGTCACGAGGCAGAAGCGTATTAGAAAGTACCCAGTAACAAACGTGTCCGCATCATTCAACTTACTGCTTCATGAGCTTAACTTAATGAATGATCAAATCAGTGGTTTAGAGTTTCGTATAGATGTGGGATGAACGTGTGGTTATGTGTGTTGTAGAATCCCACCCGGCTGACAGACAAGTCTACCACAACCCCCCGCAGAGCTGCGAGAAGGCGGCGTATTCCGCGGGCCAGAAGCTCCCAGCAGGTCTCCACCACGCTCCCTTCATCTTCCCGGAAGGCTTGTCCTCCATAGAGAGCCTGCTCACCAACATCCAGGTGAGGCTCTGCCGGGGCTTTGTTGCCATTATTGTCGGCTGAGATGAATAGAAGGGCGACGGCCACGAGAGTCTCTTTGGAGGCTTGCCTGGAAGAGTCAACAACAAGAGGAGGTCGACATTTAGGATGCAGTTCAATTGCGATGACCTGCTTCTCACATTTTCAGCTCTTTGTTACCATGAAAGAACTCGCTGGTTTGGTTTCCACTCCAAGAAGAAGAAGAAAAAACATTTGAACCTAATCTGTGCTCGGCCGGGACAATAACAATAACTCCAGTTGTTTAATCAGGGTAGTTTTTTTATTGAGCTTTTTTATTACTACCATTTTAATTGAATGATTAATTCAATGTGTTTGATTGTATTCATAGTGTTACTGTATGCATATATGTATTAGAAGTGTTGTATCAAATTATTATATACTTTTTAAATATTTTAGTTTAGTTTTTTTGTTTGTGTGTTTTATTTAAAGCTCTGAAGTCTATATGTATGTATATATGTACAGTATATAAAATATTCTATGATTATTTATTATTATTTAGGTATATATATATTAATTTGACATTTTATTTATTTATTATATTTAAATACGTTTATTTTATTTTCATCAAAATATATATTTAGTGTATTTATTTATACACATTTATAGATTCATAATTCATTGAGTTGTTTTGTTTCTATTTAGTTCATTTGGCTTTTTTTTATATTTTTTTAATGTATTATTAATTATAAGCAATATTTATTGTTTGTTTACAATAATTGATTATTTAAATCAGTGTAATAATATAATATGACAATTCATATTTATATACTTTTGTCCGAGTAGTATTAGCTCACTTTAATCAAAATATATTTTATTAAAAATATTTACATATTAATGTCATTAATTCCAATTGTATTTTCTATTAAAGTCTGTAATCTTATTTGTTTAATCATTATTTATTAATTCATTATATAAATTAGTAATTGTTTATTTGTTCATAATATTAATCATTTTAATTAGTACAATAATATTATTTATATATTTTTTTTTGTTCGAGTTCTATTTACATTTTGCTTACTTTAATTAAAATAAAATGATTTATTGTTTATTTGTTCATAATGTTAATCATTTTAATTAGTACAATAATATGATTTTTTTTGTTAGAGATCTATTTACATTGTGCTTACTTTAATTAAAATAAAATGATTTATTGTTTATTTGTTCATAATATTAATCATTTTAATTAATACAATAATATGATTTATATATTTTTTGTTCGAGTTCTATTTACATTTTGCTTACTTTAATTAAAATAAAATGATTTATTGTTTATTTGTTTATAATATTAATCATTTTAATTAGTACAATAATATGATTTATATATTTTTTTGTTGGAGCTCTATTTACACTTTGCTTACTTTAATTAAAATAAAAGTATAATTCAAATTGTATATCTATTGTTTTACTCGACTTTGAATGTTTTTATTCTGCAATTTCCCGTTCCAATTTGTATTAGTAATTGTGTTCCTGTTACAATTTGATAAGAATCCACACTTTAATGACTCAAAATAAAAAATACACAATATGTTTTTTTTTAAATATTTATATTTAGTCAAATATTTCTTGCGAATCTTATACGATTTGAAAGAAATTGGTATGAAACAATCCCATCTTTTATTCAACATCACCTACATCATAAATCTGGCACTAATTAGTTGATTTTATTCTATTATATTTATTTATTTTAAATATATATTTTTTATTATTCATATATATTATATTATATTATATTATATTTATATATTGTATGTATTTTTATTCAGAATTTGAAAATATTGCTTTTCCTTTCGGATGCCCAAGAAAAGCATTTGTCTTGTTGTGATCAGCGTGTAACCTGTTGTTGACGTGCTGTGTGTCTCCAAGCAGGGCCTGCTGAGGGTTGCCATAGAGAACGCCCGGGCGCAGGAGAAGCAGGACCACCTGGAGAGGACGGAGCTGAAGATGGAGCTGGTTCGGGAGCGCGAGCTGCGGGAGACGCTGGAGAGGCAGCTGAGCGTGGAGCAGAAAAGCCGAGGTCTCCATGATCGCGTGTCATCTCACCTCCGGGCCAAAACTCCGAGATTGACTCGTCCTCTCCGCTCTTCCAGTTCTCATCCAGAAGCGTCTGAAGAAGGAAAAGAGGAGTAAGAGGAGACTTCAGGAGGCCTTGGAGGAGGAAGTGAAGCTCCGAGATCAGGCGGAGCACGGCCTGCTGCACGCCGCCAACACCTTTGCAGGTACGACATTATTATCATCAGTGCCCACACAATACACGCATTATTTATTTCTATTACTTTTTTCTCACAAGGCTAGTTTTTATTGGCCCTCTGCACATTTTAAACTTTAAAGTTGATCAGAGGAACTGCATTGGAAGAAATAAATACAAGATTACAATCAAAAAGTCAGTGTTCAAAAACAAGAAACAAAAATACAAAAATGAGGGGTATTTTATTTGAACTAAGCAAAATGATCTGCCAATAGAACAAGAACATTCGGCTTGTCACGACTTTCCAAAACAAGTCAAATGAGCTAACCTCAATGAACCCAAAAATAGCTTAAAATAAGTATATTCTCACTAATAACAAGTGTACTTTTCTTGGTAGAAAAAAAAGATATGAGACCTTTTTTGCTCAATATGTTGAAAAATATTCTTAAATGAAGTAAATGCTAGTGCCATTATCTTGACATAATGATATGCGCTCGGCATTACATTTCTTGAAACCAGCAAACTTATACTAAAAACTAATTTATTGTTCTTAACTGAAAGGCAACAAGGCAAGCGCTTGTTACTCTCGGGGTCTCCTAGCCGCTCAGGCAAATCGTATGGTCGAAAAATGCATTTTTCCATGGATAACATGACATCATCGCGCCAAGTGCGTGCTCTTTCAGTCAATTAGTGTGCAAGGAATATATATATATATATATATATATATATATATATATATATATATATATATATATATATATATGTGTATATATATATATATATGTGTATGTATGTATATATATGTATATATGTGTATGTATGTATATATATATATTAAGGCTGAAACGACGCGTCGACATAGTCGACGTCATCGGTTACGTAAATACGTCGACGCCGTTTTTGTGCGTCGACGCGTCGCATATTTACGTCACACTACCGTCATGGCGGACCGCAAAGCAGACGATCAAAGCAGACGATGCGAGCGGTGCGAGCGAGGGGGGAAAAGCATGCCAAAAGTGGTCAAAAGTGTGGGAGTATTTCAATAAACGGCCTAATAATGTTGTTGTATGCACACTGTGTCGAGCGGAAATGGCCTATCATAGCAGCACAACGGCTATGAACGAACATTTGAAAAGAAAACCATCAACTAGTCAATCGTCCGCGCGAGCATACGTTGTCATCATTACACAAAAACATGAATGTGTCATTTGTATCTGCTAGGGGTGTAACGGTACGTGTTTTGTATTGAACCGTTTCGGTACGGGGCTTTCGGTTCGGCACGGGGGTGTACCGAACGAGTTTCTAAGCTAAAGCTAACTTTAGCTGCTAAAGTCTTAACAAGCTGCTTCGCTCTTCTGCCTCTGTCTCAGCACGCAGCATTGTCCCACCCACACAACCACCTGATTGGTACACACGCAGCATTGTCCCACCCACACAACCATCTGATTGGTACACACGCAGCATTGTCCCACCCACACAACCATCTGATTGGTACACACAAAGCATTATCAGCC
>NC_084739.1:71472469-71559969 GCF_033978785.1 Entelurus aequoreus
CAGCACAAATCATACATACATGTATTATTTTGTAGTTTGGAATGTTACAGAAGTCTTGATCAAGTGAAAATTTACTAACAGCAAACAATATTTGCTGTAAAAATAAAATAAAATAAACACTATATTTATTATTAACATCTGGAATGGACTTATGCTGTCTTTAAATTAAAGTGGAGTGGTAAATGCTTCTTTTTTCTTTTTTTCTGGGCAACAGATTGTGGCCTTAATGGTTTCAGTTAAGCTCATGCCGCAGTATTTTGGATGATGCAGACACGTTTGTTACTGGAGACTTTGTATGTGCTAGTACGATAAAAAACAAAAAAGTTTGAAGTTTCCTGATTGGAGCATTGGCTGATACTGGTATTGATCTGAAAACGATATCAGCACAAATCATACATACTTGTATTATTTTGTAGTTTGGAATGTTACAGAAGACTTGATCAAGTGAAAATTCACCAACAGCAAACAATATTTGCTGTAAAAATAAAATAAAATAAACACTATATTTATTATTAACATCTGGAATGGACTTATGCTGTCTTTAAATTAAAGTGGAGTGGTAAATGCTTCTTTTTTCTTTTTTCTGGGCAACAGATTGTGGCCTTAATGGTTTCAGTTAAGCTCATGCCGCAGTATTTTGGATGATGCAGACACGTTTGTTACTGGAGACTTTGTATGTGCTAGTACGATAAAAAAAAAAAAAAAGTTTGAAGTTTCCTGATTGGAGCATTGGCTGATACTGGTATTGATCTGAAAACGATATCAGCACAAATCATACATACTTGTATTATTTTGTAGTTTGGAATGTAACAAAAGACTTGATCAAGTGAAAATTCACCAACAGCAAACAATATTTGCTGTAAAAATAAAAAAAACCCCACTATTTATTATTATCATCTGGAATGGACGTATGTTGTCTTTAAATTAAACTGGAGTGGTAATTGCTTCTTTTTTTCTGGGCAACAGATTGTGGCCTTAATGGTTTCAGTCAAGCTCATGCCGCAGTATTTTGGATGACGCAGACACGTTTGTTACTGGAGACTTTGTATGTGCATGTATAATGCAAATATAATGATTTAACACTTGTTTATGTCGACAAATGTCATGTTTTAGTCTGCGATATTGTTCAATTCAGGACTGATTATGTATGTTTACCTCTCACCTGACATTTTTACCTTTTGTAAATGACTTGGCTAAAAATCAATCCAAGTTTATTTATACAGCCCTTAATCAAAAGTGTCTCAAAGGGCTGCACAACGGAGGACATCACTGGCTGTCCAACTTTGAACAAGTAAACATATTTGTACAAAAGCAGTGAAGTTGTCACGTTGTGTAAATGCTATATAAAAAGAGAATACAACAAATCCTTTTCAACTTATATTCAATTGAATAGACTGCAAAGACAAGATATTTCACGTTCGAACTGGTAAACTTTGGTATTTTTTGCAAATATTAGCTCATTTGGAATTTGATGGCTGCAACATGTTTCAAAAAAGCTGGCACAAGTGGCAAAAAAGAGTGAGAAAGTTGAGGAAAGCTCGTCAAAGACTTATTTGGAACATCCCACAGGTAGGGATGACGTTCGAAACCGGTTCTCCCGGTTGTTCGATAAGAAAAGAACCGATTCCATGGACTCTAATCCCTTTTTTGAGAACCGGTTCCCGTTATCGAGGTCACTATAGTAAAGGAAAAGAGTTGGTTCTTTATTCGAATCCCTGGGAACGAATCCCGTCCGACAAGAAATGCCCTGTGGGACATCACAGGAAATGACGTAGCTCAGTCTAATGACACAAGCAGCAAAAATAATGGACCGGGAAAAAAACGCCTCAAGGCATGGCTATTCACCTAGAGCAGGGGTCACCAACCTTTTTGAAAGCAAGAGCTACTTCTTGGGTAGTGATTAATGCGAAGGGCTACCAGTTTGATACACACTTAAATAAATTGCCAGAAATAGCCAATTTGCTCAATTTACCTTTAACTCTATGTTATTATTAATAATTAATGATATTTACACTTAATTGAACGGTTTAAAAGAGGAGAAAACACGAAAAAAAATGACAATTCAATTTTGAAACATAGTTTATCTTCAATTTCGACTCTTTAAAATTCAAAATTCAACCGGAAAAAAGAAGAGAAAAACTTTAAAAAATAATTTATGGAACATCATTAGTAATTTTTCCTGATTAAGATTAATTTTAAAATTTTGATGACATGTTTTAAATAGGTTAAAATCCAATCTACACTTTGTTAGAATATATAACAAATTGGACCAAGCTATATTTATAACAAAGACAAATCATTATTTCTTTTAGATTTTCCAGAACAAAAATTTTAAAAGAAATTCAAAAGACCTTGAAATAAGATTTAAATTTGATTCTACAGATTTTCTAGATTTGCCAGAATAATTTTTTTGAATTTTAATCATAATAAGTTTGAAGAAATATTTCACAAATATTCTTCGTCGAAAAAACAGAAGCTAAAATGAAGAATTAAATTAAAATGTATTTATTATTCTCTACAATAAAAAAAATACATTTACTTGAACATTGATTTAAATAGTCAGGAAAGAAGAGGAAGGAATTTAAAAGGTAAAAAGGTATATGTGTTTAAAAATCCTAAAATCATTTTTAAGGTTGTATTTTTTCTGTAAAATTGTCTTTCTGAAAGTTATAAGAAGCAAAGTAAAAAAAAAATATGAATTTATTTAAACAAGTGAAGACCAAGTCTTTAAAATATTTTCTTGGATTTTCAAATTCTATTTGAGTTTTGTCTCTCTTAGAATTAAAAATGTCGGGCAAAGCGAGACCAGCTTGCTAGTAAATAAATACAATTTAAAAAATAGAGGCAGCTCACTGGTAAGTGCTGCTATTTTTAGAACAGGCCAGCGGGCTACTCATCTGGTCCTTACGGGCTACCTGGTGCCCGCGGGCACCGCGTTGGTGACCCCTGACCTATAGTGATCACAGAGACAGCTTGTTTTTGTGTTACTGTATATATTTGTTTTTCTGGAAAAATCCCACTTAATATACTTTGGGTAACAACAGTCAATATTTATTTATTGTATTTTTTTAGGGGGGTAACAGTCAATATTTATTTATTTATTTTTTTCTTCGTATAAAATAAAAGTGAACTTTTGTTAAACCAAATATTGTTTTTTTCCATATACAACAACCTATCTGGACTCGATAAGAGAATCGTTAAGGAATCGGTTTGATAAGAGGATTCGATAAAGGGCTCGAACTCGATAATTTCTTATCAAACATCATCCCTACCCATAGGTGAACAGGCTAATTGGGAACAGGTGGGTGCCATGATTGGGTATAAAAGCAGCTTCAGTCGTTCCCAAACAAGGACGGGGCGAGGGTCACCACTTTGTCAACAAATGCCTGAGCAAATTGTTGAAGAACAACATTTCTCAACAAGGAATTGAGGGATTTCACCATCTACGCTCCGTAATATCATCAAAGGGTTCAGAGAATCCGGAGAAATCACTGCACGTAAGCGGCAAGGCCGAAAACCAACATTGAATGCCCGTGACCTGTTGGCATATTCGCTAATGCTAACGACACTAGCTTGATTAGCACGTTCAAATATGCATGAGAACACTCCTACAAGACATCACACATGGGACAGTTTAGTAAGTAGGAGTTGTTTTAGTTATATTGTAAAACTAACATGGACCAATACTTCCGGTTCAGTGAACAAAACAGGAAGTACATTTTCAAGTTAAAGTACCAATAATAGTCACACACACACACTAGATGTGGGGAAATGTGTCCTCTGCATTTGACCCATCACCCTTGTTCACCCCCTGGGAGGTGAGGGGAGCAGTGAGCAGCAGCGGTGGCCGCGCCCGGGAATCATTTTTGGTGATTTAAACCCCCAATTCCAACCCTTGATGCTGAGTGCCAAGCAGGGAGGTAATGGCTCCCATTTTTATAGTCTTTGGTATGACTCAACCCGCAGGACCTGCATTTAGCAAACTTGTCCAAAGGATGGCGCCATAGCACAAACAATAAGGCTTCCTTTTCCGGTGTTGTATGAAAACTATTTGTTGAATACGAAACATCACGGCCGTGAGCAGAGAAAAAATCCGTAATATAGCCGCACCGTTTTATAAGCCGCGGGGGGGAAAAGTAACAATAATAATAATAATAATACATTTTATTTGGTATAGCGCTTTTCAGAGTACTCAAAGACGCTTTACAGGATAAAACATTCAAATATAAAACAGTTCAACGTTATAATATAAAATGCAGGAAATATAAAAGCAGCGGCTAATAGTCTGGAAAATACGGTAATACAAAATTTAAAAAACAATCAATTGCATTTAAAAGAGACAGTAGCTGTTTTTTGGGGGTCCCAGTCTGTGGAACGCTCTCCCTGACCACCTGAGGGCACCACAGACTGTTGATGCTTTAAAAAAAAGGCTTAAAAACTAGAGATGTCCGATAATATCGGCCGATATATGCGTTAAAATGTAATATCGGAAATTATCGGTATCGTTTTTTTTATTATCGGTATCGGTTTTTTGTTGTTGTTTTTTTATTAAATCCACATAAAAACACAAGATACACTTACAATTAGTGCACCAACCCAAAAAACCTCCCTCCCCCATTTACACTCATTCACACAAAAGGGTTGTTTCTTTCTGTTATTAATATTCTGCTTCCTACATTATATATCAATATATATCAATACAGTCTGCAAGGGATACAGTCCGTAAGCACACATGATTGTGCGTGCTGCTGCTCCACTAATAGTACTAACCTTTAACACTTCATTTTACTCATTTTCATTCATTACTAGTTTCTATGTAACTGTTTTTATATTGTTTTACTTTCTTTTTTATTCAAGAAAATGTTTTTAATTTAGTTATCTTATTTTATTTTATTTTTTTAAAAGTACCTTATCTTCACCATACCTGGTTGTCCAAATTAGGCATAATAATTAGGGATGTCCGATAATGGCTTTTTGCCGATATCCGATATTCCGATATTGTCCAACTCTTTAATTACCGATACCGATATCAACCGATACCGATATCAACCGATATATGCAGTCGTGGAATTAACACATTATTATGTCTAATTTGGACAACCATGTATGGTGAAGATAAGGTACTTTTTAAAAAAATTAATAAAATAAGATGACTAAATTAAAAACATTTTCTTGAATAAAAAAGAAAGTAAAACAATATAAAAACAGTTACATAGAAACTAGTAATGAATGAAAATGACTAAAATTAACTGTTAAAGGTTAGTACTATTAGTGGAGCAGCAGCACGCACAATCATGTGTGCTTACGGACTGTATCCCTTGCAGACTGTATTGATATATAATGTAGGAACCAGAATATTGATAACAGAAACAAATGGGGGGAGGGAGGTTTTTTGGGTTGGTGCACTAATTGTAAGTGTATCTTGTGTTTTTTATGTTGATTTAATTTTTAAAAAAAAAAACAAAAAACAAAAAAAAAACGATACAGATAATTAAAAAAAACGATACCGATAATTTCCGATATTATCGGACATCCCTAATAATAATGTGTTAATTCCACGACTGCATATATCGGTTGATATCGGTATCGGTAATTAAAGAGTTGGACAATATCGGAATATCGGATATCGGCAAAAAGCCATTATCGGACATCCCTATTAAAAACCCTTTTTTTAGATGTATGCTTACTAGTTTTAGCTACGCTATTCTAATTATTTGTTTATTTTATTTGTTTTAATACACTGTAGCACTTTGAGGTTGTTTACTCAGTGTAAAGTGCTTTTTACAAATACAATCTATTATTATTATTATTACGTTGTGGTCGTTTAGTTTGTTTTTCTCTAATCAGGATATAAAATGCCATGAAATAAAAAGGCTGTTTGTCAAGAGAAGTGATGTAATATAATATCAGGCTTGATGTTCGAAGGCGGAGGTGATTATTGATCCTTCTGCCCCGCATGCAGACGCCGTCTGCCGGAAGGTTCCACTTCTCAGAAAGCGCCGCCCGCTGAGCGCCATGCAGTTAATGCAGAGTGACGTTTAATAGAAGTCTCTGTCTCCATGGCGATAGATGAACGACAAAACACCTCAGACAGCGCCAGGGAAAGAGCGGCGGTCTGCAGACCACCTCTGAACCCCCCACCCCCCAGCGGAGCGGACCCCGGGGCCCCCGCAGTAGACAGCTCGCTTGTTCCAAGGCCCTTACCCCCCCCCCCCCCCCCCCCCCCCTTCTCCTTTTAATTGAACGCCAGTGAAGCAAGAAGAGAAGTGGCCACTAATTAACGGCTGTCTTAATTGTTCTGGTGATGAGTTTGTTTGGACATCATTTGCATAATTAACAGGCTGTAATAAATCATTTAAAGGGGAATTGTCTGTCAGACAGGATGTGCTTCCTTTGTGCCAGGAAGTTTCATCGCGGGGATCAAACCTGCAAACAAGATTAAAAAAAAAAAAAGCCAGACTTTTTTTTATTGGCGTACAGTCCTGCTCAAAAGTTTACGTACACTTGTAAAGAACATCACGTCATGGCTGTCTTGAGTTACCAATCATTCTTATTTTCTTGTGATGTAGTGATTGGAGCACATACTTGTTGCTCACTAAAAAACATTCATGAAGTTTGCTTCTTTTATGAATTTATTATGGCTCTACTCATGTCACATGACCAGGAGGAGGGAGTCCGAGACAGAGGGACGCTTCAAGCTGACCACTCCAAAAAAAAAAGAAACATACTTGAAAATGTCAGAGGAATTCTCTCCCACACATGATATGTTTAGAATAGAATAAAAAGTAAATTCATTATTATTCTTAGTTTGTATTCTAATTAGGGTCCAATAAGTCCAAATAGCAAAGAGAAATAAAAAAAAAAAAAGCATGTAAACAAACAGCTTGGGCCTTATGAATTTATTATGGCTCTACTCATGTCACATGACCAGGAGGAGGGAGTCCGAGACAGAGGGACGCTTCAAGCTGACCACTCCAAAAAAAGAAAAATACTTGAAAATGTCAGAGGAATTCTCTCCCACACATGATATGTTTAGACTAGAATAGAATAGAAAGTAAAATCAGCCTAAAGTTTCCTTTCTAAAGTCTTAGTGGCCACATGCGTGGACATCACCTTTCAGCTCTTATTTCCACAATTGTGTACACTACTGAATTGGGGTCTTATGGCCACTTATGTGGACACTTATACTGCCATCTGGTGGTGTCAGAAGAGTATAACATACAATGGAATTTGGGGGGGGGAAAGTGTAGAAATAAGAATTAGCATGTCACTAAACATGAAGTACACATTTGTGTACTTATGGACTAAGTACATCATATCAAAAAATGATTCTTAGTTTGTATTCTAATTAGGGTGCAATAAGTCCAAATAGCAAAGAGAAATACATTTAAAAAAAAGCATGTAAACAAACAGCTTGGGCCTTATGAATTTATTATGGCTCTACTCATGTCACATGACCAGGAGGAGGGAGTCTGAGACAGAGGGACGCTTCAAGCTGACCACTTAAAAAAAAAAAGAAACATACTTGAAAATGTCAGAGGAATTCTCTCCCACACATGATATGTTTAGAATAGAATAGAATAGAATAGAAATTCAGCCTAAAGTTTCCTTTCTAAAGTCTTAATGGCCACAAGCGTGGACAGCACCTTTTAGCTCTTATTTCCACAATTGTGTACACTACTGAATTGGGGTCTTATGGCCACTTATGTGGACACTTATACTGCCATCTGGTGGTGTCAGAAGAGTATAACATACAATGGAATTTGGGAGAAAAAAAAGTTTAAAAATAAGAATTAGCATGTCACTACACATGAAGTACACATTTGTGTACTTATGTACTAAGTACATGATAGCAAAAAATGATTCTTAGTTTGTATTCTAATTAGGGTCCAATAAGTCCAAATAGCAAAGAGAAATAAAAAAAAAAAAGCATGTAAACAAACAGCTTGGGCCTTATGAATTTATTATGGCTCTACTCATGTCACATGACCAGGAGGAGGGAGTCCGAGACAGAGGGACGCTTCAAGCTGACCACTCCAAAAAAAAAAAAAAAAAATACATGAAAATGTCAGAGGAATTCTCTCCCACACATGATATGTTTAGACTACAATAGAATAGAATAGAAAGTAAAATCAGCCTAAAGTTTCCTTTCTAAAGTCTTAGTGGCCACAAGCGTGGACATCACCTTTCAGCTCTTATTTCCACAATTGTGTACACTACTGAATTGGGGTCTTATGGCCACTTATGTGGACACTTATACTGCCATCTGGTGGTGTCAGAACAGTATAACATACAATGGAATTTGGGAGGAAAAAAAGTTTAAAAATAAGAATTAGCATGTCACTAAACATGAAGTACACATTTGTGTACTTATGGACTAAGTACATCATATCAAAAAATGATTCTTAGTTTGTATTCTAATTAGGGTCCAATAAGTCCAAATAGCAAAGAGAAATTTAAAAAAAAAGCATGTAAACAAACAGCTTGGGCCTTATGAATTTATTGTGGCTCTACTCATGTCACATGACCAGGAGGAGGGAGTCCGAGACAGAGGGACGCTTCAAGCTGACCACTCCAAAAAAAAAAAAAAAAAAAATACTTGAAAATGTCAGAGGAATTCTCTCCCACACATGATATGTTTAGACTAGAATAGAATAGAATAGAACGTAAATTCAGCCTAAAGTTTCCTTTCTAAAGTCTTAGTGGCCACATACGTGGACAGCACCTTTTAGCTCTTATTTCCACAATTGTGTTCACTACTGAATTGGGGTCTTATGGCCACTTATGTGGACACTTATACTGCCATCTGGTGGTGGCAGAAGAGTACAACATACAATGGAATTTCGGGGAAAAAAGTGTAAAAATAAGAATTAGCATGTCACTACACAAGAAGTACACGTTTGTGTACTTATGGACTAAGTACATCATAGCTAAAGATGATTCTTAGTTTTTATTCTAATTAGGGTCCAATAAGTCCAAATAGCAAGGAGAAATAAAAAAAAAAAAAGCATGTAAACAAACAGCTTGGGCCTTATGAATTTATTGTGGCTCTACTCATGTCACATGACCAGGAGGAGGGAGTCCGAGACAGAGGGACGCTTCAAGCTGACCACTCCAACAAAAAAAAGAAACATATTTGAAAATGATATGTTTAGAATAGAAAGTACTTTATCGATCCCTGGTGGGAAATTCAGCCTAAAGTGTGCTTTAGTGGTGAAGATGAGGTCAAATGATGAGTCACAATTGGCTAAGGTTAGGGCCCAAACATTACGGACTGGCCAATCAGAGGCAAGATATTGAAACCAGGAAGCAAAATCCTAACAGTCACGCACTCATGTCACATGACCAGGAGGAGGGAGTCCGAGACAGAGGGACGCTTCAAGCTGACCACTCCAAAAAAAAAAAAAAAAAATACTTGAAAATGTCAGAGGAATTCTCTCCCACACATGATATGTTTAGAATGGAATAGAATAGAAATTCAGCCTAAAGTTTCCTTTCTAAAGTCTTAGTGGCCACAAGCGTGGACAGCACCTTTCAGCTCTTATTTCCACAATTGTGTATACTACTGAATTGGGGTCTTATGGCCACTTATGTGGACACTTATACTGCCATCTGGTGGTGTCAGAAGAGTATAACATACAATGGAATTTGGGGGGGAAAAAGTGTAAAAATAAGAATTAGCATGTCACTAAACATGAAGTACACATTTGTGTACTTATGGACTAAGCACATCATATCAAAAAATGATTCTTAGTTTGTATTCTAATTAGGCTCCAATAAGTCCAAATAGCAAAGAGAAATACATTTTAAAAAAAGCATGTAAACAAACAGCTTGGGCCTTATGAATTTATTATGGCTCTACTCATGTCACATGACCAGGAGGAGGGAGTCTGAGACAGAGGGACGCTTCAAGCTGACCACTTAAAAAAAAAAAAAAAAAATACTTGAAAATGTCAGAGGAATTCTCTCCCACACATGATATGTTTAGAATAGAATAGAATAGAATAGAAATTCAGCCTAAAGTTTCCTTTCTAAAGTCTTAATGGCCACAAGCGTGGACAGCACCTTTTAGCTCTTATTTCCACAATTGTGTACACTACTGAATTGGGGTCTTATGGCCACTTATGTGGACACTTATACTGCCATCTGGTGGTGTCAGAAGAGTATAACATACAATGGAATTTGGGAGGAAAAAAAGTTTAAAAATAAGAATTAGCATGTCACTACACATGAAGTACACATTTGTGTACTTATGGACTAAGTACATGATAGCAAAAAATGATTCTTAGTTTGTATTCTAATTAGGGTCCAATAAGTCCAAATAGCAAAGAGAAATAAAATAAAAAAAGCATGTAAACAAACAGCTTGGGCCTTATGAATTTATTATGGCTCTACTCATGTCACATGACCAGGAGGAGGGAGTCCGAGACAGAGGGACGCTTCAAGCTGACCACTCCAAAAAAAAAAAAAAAAAATACATGAAAATGTCAGAGGAATTCTCTCCCACACATGATATGTTTAGACTACAATAGAATAGAATAGAAAGTAAATTCAGCCTAAAGTTTCCTTTCTAAAGTCTTAGTGGCCACAAGCGTGGACATCACCTTTCAGCTCTTATTTCCACAATTGTGTAGACTACTGAATTGGGGTCTTATGGCCACTTATGTGGACACTTATACTGCCATCTGGTGGTGTCAGAAGAGTATAACATACAATGGAATTTGGGAGGAAAAAAAGTTTAAAAATAAGAATTAGCATGTCACTAAACATGAAGTACACATTTGTGTACTTATGGACTAAGTACATGATATCAAAAAATGATTCTTAGTTTGTATTCTAATTAGGGTCCAATAAGTCCAAATAGCAAAGAGAAATAATTAAAAAAAAAGCATGTAAACAAACAGCTTGGGCCTTAAGAGGTTTAGTGATGAAGATGAGGTGCAGGAAACCCACAATAATGCGTGTCCTTCCTTGGCCATATTTAGACTAATGTATGCCTTTAGAGCAGGGGTGTCCAAAATTTTTCCACTGAGGGCCGCACACGGAACAATTAAAGCATGTGGGGGCCATTTAGATTTTTTTTCTTTTCAAACCATAACAAAATATACCGGTATGCATTTTTTATTGATTTTACCTTTAGGGGTCCCGGGGACCATAAAGGGTCTCAGTCATTAAAATGTTAAAAATAAGTCAGATTATTATTATTTTTAAATTATTTAACGCTTACAGTAAATCTCTATATCAACTTCAAGTTGATATAAAGTAATACAAATTTAAAAAAAGGTTTTATGGCTTTTCTGTCAAAAACAACTTAGTTTTTTTTTATAGTAAAACTGAAATATGCAGTATTTAGTAATTAGAGCCCTAAAAGATCAATAATGCAGGACACCATTGATTTTAATTCTTTTGATATGATGTACTTAGTCCATAAGTACACAAATGTGTACATGCTAATTCTTATTTTTACACTTTTTTTCCCAAATTCCATTGTATGTTATACTCTTCTGACACCACCAGATGGCAGTACAAGTGTCCACATAAGCCCAATTCAGTAGTGTACAACAGTGGTCCCCAACCTTTTTGTAGCTGGGGACCGGTCAACGCTTGAAAATTTGTCCCACGGACCGGGGGGGGGTTGATTTTTTTTTTTTTTTTTTTTTTATAAAGAAATACAATCATGTGTGCTTACGGACTGTATCCCTGCAGACTGTATTGATCTATAATGTATATATTGTGTTTTTTATGTTGATTTAATAAAATAAAAAATAAAATAAAAATTTATTTTATTTTATTTAAAAAAAAATTAAGTTTCTTGCACGGCCCGGTACCAATCCGCGGCCCGGTGGTTGGGGACCACTGGTGTACACAATTGTGGAAATAAGAGCTAAAAGGTGCTGTCCACGCATGTGGCCACTAAGCCTTTAGAAAGGAAACTTTAGACTGAATTTCCCCCAGGGATCAATAAAGTACTTTCTATTCTAAACATATCATGTGTGGGAGAGAATTCCTCTGACATTTTCAAGTATGTTTCTTTTTTTTTTTGGAGTGGTCAGCTTGAAGCGTCCCTCTGTCTCGGACTCCCTCCTCCTGGTCATGTGACATGAGTAGAGCCATAATAAATTCATAAAAGAAGCAAACTTCATGAATGTTTTTTGTGAGCAACAAGTATGTGCTCCAATCGCTACATCACAAGAAAATAAGAATGTAAAGTCCAGACAGCCATGACATGATGTTCTTTACACGTGTACGTAGACTTTTGATCAGGACTGTATTTAGCGCACTAATGGCGCAGGTGAGCAGAGTGAAGTTGACTCTCATGGAGTGTTTGTGTCTTGCAGAAGGCCGAGTGTTCCTGCAGGCTGCTGGGATGTTCTGAAGACTTCTCCTCCTCCTCCTCCTCACACTTTAATTTATCACCAACTTTTATTCTGTGCTTCTTAGTTGTTTCTGTTCTTTGTTTCCCACATGAGCCGTGTAAGAGAGCTGTGTACATATACTTTGCTTTTCTTCTTCTTCTTCACAAAAGGCATGTTGTGTCGTGCGTACATGTGTGTGTGTGTGTGTGTGTGTGTGTGTGTGTGTGTGATGCAGTAGGCAAGTACATGTGTGTGTGTGTGTGTGAGTGCTGTGTGTGTGATGCAGTAGGCCAGTTTCAGTTTGACACAAACAATACAAAGACTTTTTATGAAAGTGCTGTTTTGGACTCTTTTTTTCTCTCCTCACATTTCATTGTTCTCCTGTATTTTAGTTGATATTGTCAGGAAAACTTTTGTTGCACAGTAAATGCCGGTCGGAGCTTGTCTACCCGTCACTCAACACACACGCCTGGCCTCTGAGCCGCCGTCATCAAACATGACATAAAGTGTGATTACACTAAATTCAAAAGTTTGAGTTAAAATTAGGGATGTCCGATAATGGCTTTTTGCCGATATCCGATATTCCGATATTGTCCAACTCTTTAATTACCGATACCGATACCGATATATACAGTCGTGGAATTAACACATTATTATGCCTAATTTGGACAACCAGGTATGGTGAAGATAAGGTCTTTTTTTTTTTTTAAATTAATAAAATAAAATAAGATAAATAAATTAAAAACATTTTCTTGAATAAAAAAGAAAGTAAAACAATATAAAATCAGTTACATAGAAACTAGTAATGAATGAAAATGAGTAAAATTAACTGTTAAAGGTTAGTACTATTAGTGGAGCAGCAGCACGCACAATCATGTGTGCTTACGGACTGTATCCCTTGCAGACTGTATTGATATATATTGATATATAATGTAGGAAGCAGAATATTAATAACAGAAAGAAACAACCCTTTTGTGTGAATGAGTGTGAATAGGGGAGGGAGGTTTTTTGGGTTGGTGCACTAATTGTAAGTGTATCTTGTGCTTTTTATGTTGATTTAATAAAAAAAAAAAACGATACCGATAATAAAAAAAACGATACCGATAATTTCCGATATTACATTTTAAAGCATTTATCGGCCGATAATATCGGCCGGCCGATATTATCGGCCGCGGCCGGCCGATATTATCGGACATCTCTAGTTAAAATAATAGTTTACATTATTCTACGTTATATTAACCCTTTAATGCAGGGGTGTCCAAACTTTTTCCACCAAGGGCCACATACTAAAAGTCGAAGTATGCGAGGGCCATATTGATATTTTTTATTTTTTTTAATTTGCTTTATAATAATAATAGATTTTATTTGTAAAAAGCACTTTACATTGAGTAAACAAACTCAAAGTGCTACAGTGTATATAAAAAAATTAAAAAGATAATAAAAAAAAACTAGAACAGCCAAATAGCTAAAACTAGTATGCATATATTTAAAAAAAAAAAAAAAAAGGCTTTTTTAAAAAGAAGGGTTTTTAAGCCTTTTTTTTAAAAGCATCCACAGTCTGTGGTGCCCTCAGGTGGTCAGGGAGAGCGTTCCACAGACCGAGAGGGGCAGAGCAGAAAGCCCGGTCTCCCATTGTTCGTAGCTTTGTCCTCGGAGGTTGGAGGAGGTTAGCCTGTCCGGAGCGGAGGTGTGGTGTGGAGGATTTGGGGGTGAGTAGTTCTTTGAGGTAGAGGGGGGGCATTACCATGGAGGCACTAGTGGGTTAGTAGGGAGACTTTGAATTCAATCCTGAGTGGAACAGGAAGCCAGTGAAGGGATTTGAGAGTTGGTGTGATATGGTCATATTTTCGCACTTTATTCAACTTTATATTATATGTGATAAGGTGACGAAGTATATTACTAATTATTAGTTAGAACATTTTAGTTTTTTCTCATTACATACCGATTTTTCTTGCTCTTTTTTTTATTACTGTTTTTCCCCATGTAAGAATAGATTAAAAAATAATAATACAATTGTCAAACTGCACAACCTTGTGTGAAAAAGTCTGCCTGTGTACAAACATATGAATGTTCAGTTACATGTTTAACTGTGTTTATTATGCTTGTTGTAATTGTTTCAATGAATTTACAATTTAGTATTTTATTTTTTAATCAACTGACTAACTAAACTTTGTTTATATTTCAAGTATATTGTATTCATTATTTTGAGAGCTTCTGATATTTTTAAAATGATTCCTAAGTTTGTATTATTTTACGTTTTTAATTGACTAACTAAACTTTCTTTATATTTTATTTTATTTTGAGAGCTTCTGATATTTTCAAATGAATTCCCAAGTTAGTATTATTTTACGTTTTTAATTGACTAACTGAACTTTTTTATATTTAAATTTATTTTGAGAGCTTCTGATATTTTTCAAATTAATTCCTGAGTAAATATTTTATTTTCTAATTAACCGAATACATTTTGTTTATATTTCAAGTATGTTGTATTCTTTATTTTGAGAGCTTCTGATATTTTTAAAATGATTCCTAAGTTTGTATTATTTTACGTTTTTAATTGACTAACTGAACTTTCTTTATATTTAATTTTATTTTGAGAGCTTCTGATATTTTTCTAATTAATTCCTAAGTTAGTATTTTATTGTTTTAATTAACCGAATAACCTAAACCTTGTTTATATCTGAAGTATATTGTATTTTTTATTTTGAGTGCTTCTGATATTTTTCAAATGAATTCCTAAGTTAGTATTTTTTGACTTTTTTAATTAACCGACTAACTAAACTTTGTTTATATTTCAAGTATATTGTATTCTTTATTTTGGAGAGCTTCTGATATTTTTTAAATGATTCCTAAGTTTGTATTATTTTACGTTTTTAATTGACTAACTAAACTTTCTTTATATTTTATTTTATTTTGAGAGCTTTTGATATTTTCAAATTAATTCCTAAGTTAGTATTATTTTACGTTTTTAATTGATTAACTGAACTTTCTTTATATTTTATTTTATTTTGAGAGCTTCTGATATTTTTCAAATTAATTCCTAAGTTAGTATTTTATTTTCTAATTAACCGAATACATTTTGTTTATATTTCAAGTATATTGTATTCTTTATTTTGAGAGCTTCTGATATTTCTAAAATGATTCCTAAGTTTGTATTATTTTACGTTTTTAATTGAATAACTGAACTTTCTTTATATTTTATTTTATTTTGAGAACTTCTGATATTTTTATAATTAATTCCTAAGTTACTATTTTATTGTTTTAATTAACTGAATAACCTAAACCTTGTTTATATCTTAAGTATATTGTATTTTTTTTTACAATGAGAGCTTCTGATATATATCAAATTGATTCCTAAGTTAGTATTTAACTTTGTTTTATTAACTAACTAAACTTTGTTTATATTTTATTTAATTTAGAGAGTTTCATGTATGTTAGCTCAGGGCTGTCTAAAAGGGCCACATACTGAAAGGTCAAGTATAAAGGGGGGTCATTTGGATATTTTTATTTATTTATAAAAGAATGCTAAAAACAGATATTATATATATTTAAAGACAAAACTTTGTGTTATAGGTGAAAAAGTATATTATTAATAATTATGAATTTTAAATGTTCAGCTTTTTCTCATCAAATTCCAATTTTCTGCTCTTTTTTTCTTAAATTTTACTGTGATTTTTTAGATAGATATGTTTTTGTATTTATTTTAGCAGACGCATTATAGGTATATTTGCACAAAGTATTAATATTGTCTAATGCAGGGGTGTCCAAACTTTTTCCACTGAGGGCCGCACACTGAAAAATCAAAGCACGTGGGGGCCATTTTGATATTTTTTATTTTAAAAACCAATACAATATATGTATAAAAATAAAAAATATACATTTAGGCCTCCACTCAGGCTTGATCCCGGGGACCCCAAAGGGTTTAGGTAAAAAATATATAAAAAATGTGTCATTATTTAGTATTATTATTATTCAAAGTTTGAATCTCTAGATCAACATTAGGTCTATCTGTCAATATAATTATTTATTTTTTTAAGATTTAAGTTGTATGCCCTTTTTGTCAAAGAAAACCTTGTTTTTTATGGAAAAAACAAAACATTTTCCCCCAATAAAATTTTAAAGTGGAATATTTCAAATTATATAATAATTGGAGCTCATAACAACATTGATTTTAATTTATTATTATTTTTTAGGCAATGACACTTAAAAAAAAAAAAAAAGTCCCACTAAAATTATTGGGGATGCAAAAGGGTCCTGCTCAGTAAAGTGTTCAAAATAAATTGTAATTATTTAAAAAACTTTTAACACAATAGTCTGGAGATCAACTTCAGATCTATCCGTCAATTAAAACTTTTATTGTTGTTTATGTTTCTTGTTTGTTCGTTTTAGGCCCTTCTTTAAAAAAAAAAAACAACTTGTTTTTTTATATGTCAAACACAAAATATGCAACATTTTCCCCCAATAAAATTTTAAAGTGGAATATTTTAAATTATATAATAATTGGAGCTCATAACAACATTGATTTTAATTTATTATTATTTTTTGAGCAATGACACTTTAAAAAAAAAAAAAGTCCCACTAAAATTATTGGGGATGCAAAAGGGTCCTGCTCAGTAAAGTGTTCAAAATAAATTGCAATTTAAAAAAAAAAACTTTTAACACAATAGTCTGGAGATCAACTTCAGATCTATCCGTCAATTAAAACTTTTATTGTTGTTTATGTTTCTTGTTTGTTCGTTTTAGGCCCTTCTTTAAAAAAAAAAAAAACTTTTTTTTTTATATGTCAAACACAAAATATGCAACACTTTCCCCCAATAAAATTTTAAAGTGGAATATTTCAAATTATATAATAATTGGAGCTCATAACAACATTGATTTTAATTTATTATTATTTTTTGAGCAATGACACTTAAAAGAAAAAAAAAAAAAAGTCCCACTAAAATTATTGGGGATCCAAAAGGGTCCTGCTCAGTAAAGTGTTCAAAATAAATTGTAATTTTAAAAAAAAACTTTTAACACAATAGTCTGGAGATCAACTTCAGATCTATCCGTCAATTAAAACTTTTATTGTTGTTTATGTTTCTTGTTTGTTCGTTTTAGGCCCTTCTTTAAAAAAAAAAAAAACTTGGTTTTTTTATGTCAAACACAAAATATGCAACATTTTCCCCCAATAAAATTTTAAAATGGAATATTTCAAATTATATAATAATTGGAGCTCATAACAACATTGATTTTAATTTATTATTATTTTTTGAGCAATGACACTTAAAAAAAAAAAAAAAAAGTCCCACTAAAATTATTGGGGATCCAAAAGGGTCCTGCTCAGTAAAGTGTTCAAAATAAATTGTAATTTAAAAAAAAAACTTTTAACACAATAGTCTGGAGATCAACTTCAGATCTATCCGTCAATTAAAACTTTTATTGTTGTTTATGTTTCTTGTTTGTTCGTTTTAGGCCCTTCTTTAAAAAAAAAAAAAAACTTGGTTTTTTATATGTCAAACACAAAATATGCAACATTTTCCCCCAATAAAATTTTAAAGTGGAATATTTCAAATGATATAATAATTGGAGCTCATAACAACATTGATTTTAATTTATTATTATTTTTTGAGCAATGACACTTAAAAAAAAAAGAAAAAGTCCCACTAAAATTATTGGGGATGCAAAAGGGTCCTGCTCAGTAAAGTGTTCAAAATAAATTGTAATTTTTAAAAAAAACTTTTAACACAATAGTCTGGAGATCAACTTCAGATCTATCCGTCAATTTAAACTTTTATTGTTGTTTATGTTTCTTGTTTGTTCGTTTTAGGCCCTTCTTTAAAAAAATAAAATAATTGTTTTTTACATGTCAAACACAAAATATGCAACATTTTCCCCCAATAAAATTTTAAAGTGGAATATTTCAAATTATATAATAATTGGAGCTCATAACAACATTGATTTTAATGTATTATTATTTTTTAGGCAATGACACTTAAAGAAAAAAAAAAAGTCCCACCAAAATTATTGGGGATGCAAAAGGGTCCTGCTCAGTAAAGTGTTCAAAATAAATTGTAATTTAAAAAAAAAACTTTTAACACAATAGTCTGGAGATCAACTTCAGATCTATCCGTCAATTAAAACTTTTATTGTTGTTTATGTTTCTTGTTTGTTCGTTTTAGGCCCTTCTTTAAAAAAAAAAACAACTTGTTTTTTTATATGTCAAACACAAAATATGCAACACTTTCCCCCAATAAAATTTTAAAGTGGAATATTTCAAATTATATAATAATTGGAGCTCATAACAACATTGATTTTAATTTATTATTATTTTTTGAGCAATGACACTTTAAAAAAAAAAAAAGTCCCACTAAAATTATTGGGGATCCAAAAGGGTCCTGCTCAGTAAAGTGTTCAAAATAAATTGCAATTTAAAAAATTTTTTTTTAACACAATAGTCTGGAGATCAACTTCAGATCTATCCGTCAATTAAAACTTTTATTGTTGTTTATGTTTCTTGTTTGTTCGTTTTAGGCCCTTCTTTAAAAAAAAAAAAAACTTGTTTTTTTATACGTCAAACACAAAATATGCAACACTTTCCCCCAATAAAATTTTAAAGTGGAATATTTCAAATTATATAATAATTGGAGCTCATAACAACATTGATTTTAATTTATTATTATTTTTTGAGCAATGACACTTTAAAAAAAAAAAAAGTCCCACTAAAATTATTGGGGATCCAAAAGGGTCCTGCTCAGTAAAGTGTTCAAAATAAATTGTAATTTAAAAAAAAAACTTTTAACACAATAGTCTGGAGATCAACTTCAGATCTATCCGTCAATTAAAACTTTTATTGTTGTTTATGTTTCTTGTTTGTTCGTTTTAGGCCCTTCTTTAAAAAAATAAAATAATTGTTTTTTACATGTCAAACACAAAATATGCAACATTTTCCCCCAATAAAATTTTAAAGTGGAATATTTCAAATTATATAATAATTGGAGCTCATAACAACATTGATTTTAATTTATTATTATTTTTTGAGCAATGACACTTAAAAAAAAAAGAAAAAGTCCCACTAAAATTATTGGGGATCCAAAAGGGTCCTGCTCAGTAAAGTGTTCAAAATAAATTGCAATTTAAAAAAAAAACGTTTAATACAATAGTCTGGAGATCAACTTCAGATCTATCCGTCAATTAAAACTTTTATTGTTGTTTATGTTTCTTGTTTGTTCGTTTTAGGCCCTTCTTTAAAAAAAAAAAACTTCGTTTTTTTATATGTCAAACACAAAATATGCAACATTTTCCCCCAATAAAATTTTAAAGTGGAATATTTCAAATTATATAATAATTGGAGCTCATAACAACATTGATTTTAATTTATTATTATTTTTTGAGCAATGACACTTAAAAAAAAAAAAATGTCCCACTAAAATTATTGGGGATGCAAAAGGGTCCTGCTCAGTAAAGTGTTCAAAATAAATTGTAATTTAAAAAAAAAACTTTTAACACAATAGTCTGGAGATCAACTTCAGATCTATCCGTCAATTAAAACTTTTATTGTTGTTTATGTTTCTTGCTTGTTCGTTTTAGGCCCTTCTTTAAAAAAAAAACAAAAAACTTTGTTTTTTTATATGTCAAACACAAAATATGCAACATTTTCCCCCAATAAAATTTTAAAGTGGAATATTTGAAATTATATAATAATTGGAGCTCATAACAACATTGATTTTAATTTATTATTATTTTTTGAGCAATGACACTTAAAAAAAAAAAAAAAAAGTCCCACTAAAATTATTGGGGATCCAAAAGGGTCCTGCTCAGTAAAGTGTTCAAAACAAATTGCAATTTAAAAAAAAAACTTTTAACACAATAGTCTGGAGATCAACTTCAGATCTATCCGTCAATTAAAACTTTTATTGTTGTTTATGTTTCTTGTTTGTTCGTTTTAGGCCCTTCTTTAAAAAAAAACCAAAAACTTTGTTTTTTTATATGTCAAACACAAAATATGCAACATTTTCCCCCAATAAAATTTTAAAGTGGAATATTTCAAATTATATAATAATTGGAGCTCATAACAACATTGATTTTAATTTATTATTATTTTTCGAGCAATGACACTTAAAAAAAAAAAAAAAAAGTCTCACTAAAATTATTGTGGATCCAAAAGGGTCCTGCTCAGTAAAGTGTTCAAAATAAATTGCAATTTAAAAAAAAAACTTTTAACACAATAGTCTGGAGATCAACTTCAGATCTATCCGTCAATTAAAACTTTTATTGTTGTTTATGTTTCTTGTTTGTTCGTTTTAGGCCCTTCTTTAAAAAAAAAAAAAAACTTGGTTTTTTATATGTCAAACACAAAATATGCAACACTTTCCCCCAATAAAATTTTAAAGTGGAATATTTCAAATTATATAATAATTGGAGCTCATAACAACATTGATTTTAATTTATTATTATTTTTTGAGCAATGACACTTAAAAAAAAAAAAAAGTCCCACTAAAATTATTGGGGATCCAAAAGGGTCCTGCTCAGTAAAGTGTTCAAAATAAATTGTAATTTAAAAAAAAAACTTTTAACACAATAGTCTGGAGATCAACTTCAGATCTATCCGTCAATTAAAACTTTTATTGTTGTTTATGTTTCTTGTTTGTTCGTTTTAGGCCCTTCTTTAAAAAAAAAAAAAACTTGGTTTTTTATATGTCAAACACAAAATATGCAACATTTTCCCCCAATAAAATTTTAAAGTGGAATATTTCAAATTATATAATAATTGGAGCTCATAATAACATTGATTTTAATTTATTATTATTTTTTGAGCAATGACACTTTAAAAAAAAAAAAAAAGTCCGACTAAAATTATTGTGGATCCAAAAGGGTCCTGCTCAGTAAAGTGTTCAAAATAAATTGCAATTTTAAAAAAAAACGTTTAATACAATAGTCTGGAGATCAACTTCAGATCTATCCGTCAATTAAAACTTTTATTGTTGTTTATGTTTCTTGTTTGTTCGTTTTAGGCCCTTCTTTAAAAAAAAAAAAAATTCGTTTTTTTATATGTCAAACACAAAATATGCAACATTTTCCCCCAATAAAATTTTAAAGTGGAATATTTCAAATTATATAATAATTGGAGCTCGTAACAACATTGATTTTAATTTATTATTATTTTTTGAGCAATGACACTTAAAAAAAAAAAAAAAGTCCCACTAAAATTATTGGGGATGCAAAAGGGTCCTGCTCAGTAAAGTGTTCAAAATAAATTGTAATTTTAAAAAAAAACTTTTAACACAATAGTCTGGAGATCAACTTCAGATCTATCCGTCAATTAAAACTTTTATTGTTGTTTATGTTTCTTGTTTGTTCGTTTTAGGCCCTTCTTTAAAAAAAAAAAAAAACTTGTTTTTTTATATGTCAAACACAAAATATGCAACATTTTCCCCCAATAAAATTTTAAAGTGGAATATTTCAAATTATACAATAATTGGAGCTCTTAATAACATTGATTTTAATTTATTATTATTTTTTGAGCAATGACACTTTAAAAAAAAAAAAAAGTCCCACTAAAATTATTGGGGATCCAAAAGGGTCCTGCTCAGTAAAGTGTTCAAAGTAAATTGCAATTTAAAAAAAACAACTTTTAACACAATAGTCTGGAGATCAACTTCAGATCTATCCGTCAATTAAAACTTTTATTGTTGTTTATGTTTCTTGTTTGTTCGTTTTAGGCCCTTCTTTAAAAAAAAAAAAAATTTGTTTTTTTTATATGTCAAACACAAAATATGCAACACTTTCCCCCAATAACATTTTAAAGTGGAATATTTCAAATTATATAATAATTGGAGCTCATAACAACATTGATTTTAATTTATTATTATTTTTTGAGCAATGACACTTAAAAAAAAAAAAAAAGTCCCACTAAAATTATTGGGGATGCAAAAGGGTCCTGCTCAGTAAAGTGTTCAAAATAAATTGTAATTTAAAAAAAAAACTTTTAACACAATAGTCTGGAGATCAACTTCAGATCTATCCGTCAATTAAAACTTTTATTGTTGTTTATGTTTCTTGTTTGTTCGTTTTAGGCCCTTCTTTAAAAAAAAAACAACTTAGTTTTTTATATGTCAAACACAAAATATGCAACATTTTCCCCCAATAAAATTTTAAAGTGGAATATTTCAAATTATATAATAATTGGAGCTCATAACAACATTGATTTTAATTTATTATTATTTTTTGAGCAATGACACTTAAAAAAAAAAAAAAAAGTCCCACTAAAATTATTGGGGATCCAAAAGGGTCCTGCTCAGTAAAGTGTTCAAAATAAATTGTAATTATTTTTAACACAATAGTCTGGAGATCAACTTCAGATCTATCCGTCAATTAAAACTTTTATTGTTGTTTATGTTTTTTGTTTGTTCATAAAAACTTAGTTTTTTATATGTCAAACACAAAATATGCAACACTTTCCCCCAAAAATATTTCAAAGTGGAATATTTAGTGTGACGTAATTTGGAGCCTTGAATAGGTCAATAATTCATTATAACATTGTTTTTGATTCATTATTATTTTTTAGAGTAAGAAACACCCCTGGTCTAATGCATAAATTATTAGATTTTTCATCAAGTGTATTTAATACTTTGTAGGAATTTTTCAAAATTTTTTAATCACACATTTTTCAGGGATGCGGGCTGTAGTTTGGGGACTTTACTGAGGTCAATACTCAAATGTGCGCATACCATTCAAGCAAATAATACTAAATATGTGGTGTGCTTTTAACTGGTGCCGTGCGTCATGTGACATTTCCAGGAAGTCACCGACTCTACTTTTGTTACAAGCACAGAGTGTGTGTTAATATGACTCTTCACCTTTTTTTCTTTGGTTTTCTTAGGATGTCCATCGTCTCATAAAAGCCTTTGTGTCTTCTACTACACACACTTCTACTGTTTCATACGCTCTTGTCTTACACACACACACACACACACACACACACACACACACACACACACACACACACACACACACACACACACACACACACACACACACACACACACACACACACACACACACACACACACACACACACACACACCTCGCCATCATTGTCCTGCCGAGAGATGCGTAATGGAAAAGATAAATGGAGGATAAAGCTAAGGTGACAGGCCTCAGCGTGTGTGTGTGTGTGTGTGTGTGTGTGTGTGTGTGTGTGTGTGTGTGTGTGTGTGTGTGTGTGTGTGTGTGTGTGTTTGCACGTGTGCACACTGCACAACAGAGCAGCAAACCATCTGCTCATCTCCTCTTAATGAACAAAGCAAACAGCAGGAGTCAAGGCTGTCTCCAAATCTGCTCTCTCTTTATTGGCGAACACACACACACACACACACACACACACACACACACACACACACACACACACACACACACACACACACACACACACACACACACACACACACACACACTTGTATCTTTGTGCTGTTTAATCTGATTATGTTTGATTGAGAACAGGGGCAAAGCAACCTTTTTAGAGCCGACTTGTGCAGCAGTGACAGGGAAGGTCTGAAACACAATTAGCAAGCTGTTCACATCTGACCAGCGGCGAGCAAACACAGCTAATGGGCGGGAACTAACCAATGGGAACTAACGCTGCCGCACCAGGAGACGCCATACTATTAGGCAGCTGTCGTGTGCGTCCCTCGCGCAGACGTACGTGGTCGTAACGTGAGCACACGTCAAGGACTGCTTGGGTTGAGAGCGACGCAAAGCATGCTGGGGACTCCTGACGTGTCCATTTTTGTTCCGTCTGACCACGGAACTTTCCTCCGGAAGGTCTTATCTTTGTCCATGTGATGTCAGATGGAACAAAAATGGAGCTGTTTGGCCACAATACCCAGCAATACGTTTGGAGGAGAAAAGGCGAGGCCTTTAATCCCAGGAACACCATGCCGACCGTCAAGCATGGTGGTGGTAGTATTATGCTCTGGGCCTGTTTTGCTGCCGATGGAACGGCTGCTTTAAACGGGACAATGAAAAAGGAGGATTAGCTCCAAATTCAAGTCTTTTAACATTTTCTAAAAAATAAAAAAAAAAAGTCCTATAGGAGAAGACTATAACAATGGGAGCCATTACCTCCCTGCTTGGCACTCAGCATCAAGGCTTGGAATTGGGGGTTAAATCACCAAAAATTATTCCCGGGCGCGGCCACCGCTGCTGCTCACTGCTCCCCTCGCCTGATCAAGGTTGATGGGTCAAATGCAGAGAATAATTTCACCACACCTAGTGTGTGTGACTTTGATTGATTGAAACTTTTATTAGTAGATTGCACAGTACAGTACATATTCCGTATGTTATAGGTGAAGTTTTTCAACTTCTTTAAGTCGGGTTTCACGTTAATCAATTCATGGCTAAATCATGGAATCATTGGTACTTTACCTTTAACTTTAACTTAACTCTAGAAAATATCCAAAAACCTCCATCAACATTTGATAAGTAAGTAAGTAAGTAAGTATTTATGTGATGTAGTAACCGGCACATTCATAATAACATGTATTATGTATTTTGTGTCATGGTTAGACTAGGGGAGGTGACGGCAACAGACACCAGGGGACTATGTAGGTCTAAGATTTATTATATTTATAGACCATATATATATATATAATAATCAAACAATACTATATATACTAACTAAAGAAATGGAGTGTGTCAAAACCCAAGAGTGTGTGTCTGTGTGTGAGGCTATATGTGTAGTTAGCTGAAGTGTGTGTTACCAAGTGTTGAACGAGAGACGAGGAAGTCCAGGGGAGAGAGAAGTCTACAGGTCCAGGTCCAAAGCGGGGGAAGTCAAGGATCGAGGGAGGCAGTCCAGAGGGAGATCCAGGGAAAAGTGAGACGCACAGCTCACTTTCCAGGCGACGGAGGGTATGTACGCGAACAGAGGACTATATTCCGGTCCGGTGTGGCAGGTTGTGCGAGCTTATGAAGGCAGCTCGTTCATCCCAGGCGGGTGCGCTGATTGCAGATCCCCTGCAGCCGTGCCTGAGGTGCGCCCGCAGCGGAGAGGAAACGCCCGTGGGCGTGGCCCGCGGTGCTCTCACTGGAGCGCACAGATGGATGAGCGGCGGTGGCAGGAGTCTGAGCCGTAGCATTTTGCTTATTTTAAGCATACGACAGCTCATTAATTACAATCACAACGTTCGCTATTCCCTTCAACAACTGCATAAACACGACTACTCATCATGCAGACTTCATGAGAGCTAAAAGCGACTACTTTGGGACAAATGATGATCCAGAACATAGTATTTTTGAGCCTGAATATAAGGAGGATGATCTACACGTTTTATAAATTGTGTGCTAAACAGATTAAGCTTTGGTGAAACACAAAGCATCATTCAGCACTATTGCTAAGTGCTACAAACAAGAAATATAAACTACTAACATAATAAAACAATCACTTACTGTACAACGTCTGCTCTCACTGGGACGCCGACTGATGGGATGTTTATATCTTCCCAATTAGATGAAGAATGATTCATAATCCTCGCCAAAAAAAACAAAAAAAGGCCATCTCTCGTCTAAGTTAGATGCTATGGTTGACCAAGTTTTCGGCTTATGGCTGCAGACTTCAACTACCCAGGTGAGAGGCAAGAGTTATCATCTAGAATTAACTTTCACCAATTCAGAGGCGATAAAGCAGCTCACCGGTGCAATGTGTCAATTTAGCAGCATATGCTAGCTAGCTCTCTCTGATCACGGCACGGCTAAAAGCAGTTTGTCTGCGTTAGCGCCTATAATGACAACGTCTTCAATACTTGGTTAATATTCAGGTCACGAGACGTAAATGAGGTATTATTGTTGGCCGTTTTTGGAAGGTTTTTGAGAGGGCTTAGCTGCAATGTTAGCCACCTCGTACTTGCCGTATTTTACGACTTAAAATGCATTAAAAATAAAGAAAGACACGTGTCCTTGTATTACATATGGATTGTGACTGATAGGCAACATTCCAAGACAAATGTATTTGCTGTATTTTCTCAGTTATTATCATGAAATTAGAAAAAAATGAACGACAAAAAACTATAAATAATAATAGTCATTTAAAAAGCTGTGTGTCAAATCTAAATAAATCATTCAGGTAAGTTTACCTGACTTGGAAGGCGAGTAACACTGTGAAACACTACCCTCTAGTGGCCGAGTCATACACGTACACCATCTTCTCTTCCTGTTCTCCACTACTACATGGCTCACCTGTTCAACTTCATTCCGATCTTTGGGTTTTAGTTTGACAAAATGTTTGATCTCTGGTGTCATTAAAGCTACCGGACGCCATGTTTGCCACAAAATGTTTCCTCCCTGTGAAACACTGCACTCTAGTGGCCAAGCGGTGCATCCATAGACATGTTATAAGTAGACTGGCTGCTGTGACGCGAGATATTGGGCCGCCATCTTGAAGTGGTGATGAGGAGCCGGCGAGCAGCCTAAACTGACAGTTGACAGGTAGAAAACAAAGATGGTGTTCAGCCTTTTCCTGCTCAAACGAGCGGACTGTTGAAAATAGGAATCGGGGGATTACTTTTCACAAGTAAGATTGAACATTAACGTACTATTGGTTGTATTTTGTGAAAAGAATATTACCACAGACTTGAGAAGGAGCAAAGATCTTCAATAGTACTGAAATCGTAGCCGCTAGCAAACAAGAGTAGGACCATAATAGAATTGCTTGTCAATGAAATTAATTACATTTAAAAAGGTAATACTTGAATAACATAAAGTTGAAATAAATGATTGTGACACCTAAAACAAAATTCCCGAGAGGCAATGATGAGAGGTATAGCAGATTAGTCTCGCTTTTTAAAAAAAGGAGGAATCGGTACATTTCAAACAGATTATAGTACCGTTTTTTATTCATTACTACCGCGATACTATACTAGTACTGGTATACCGTACAACGCTAATGCACAGTGTACATGTGAAAGTGCAAGTTGTTTGTGGAGACTGCTCGATATGACATTTTATTTTACTCCTTTTTCCTGCTGTCACTCATCTTCGGTAAAATGGTCTGTCAGGTTCAAACAATGATGACATCTATTAAACAAGACAAGAAGCAAGGAATCAAAGAGAGACAGATTACAATTTGGCTCAGTGAGGAAAAACGTGTACATCTGTACCCTTGTAGAGTGTCATTACGCTCTGGCGAAAGATTGTACGCCTCCTCTTTTATTTGGACTTTCCCTGATTACATGGCAACAGCTGTTTCTAAGGGACGGGGGTCGTAAACAGCCATTGCCTTTGATTACAAACAGTTCAAAGAAAAGGTCGGTTCAAAGAAAAGGTCGTAAAAGAGTTCAAAGAAAAGGTGCCTGGAACTCGGGCAGATCCTGCTTTCTCTCCGCTTTTTTAGTTCTCGGGTCAAAACCAAATCTTTCTGTTGATTACAATATATCAGTATGTGGAATTAAATTATGGAATGGATTAAGCAAAGCAATCAAGCAATGCACTAATATGATCCACTTCAAGAAACTCTTCAAACTTAAAGTGTTTACAAAGTACAAAGAAGAAGAACCATGATAAACATTCTGAATTTATTTCATCCGTCCATTCTTTCATCCTCAAAATAATCGTACTTATCTCATCATATGAAACGTGACTTATTTATTCATTTTTATTGTGATTACTTATGGAGTATATTGTGAATAAATTCAGAACAGGAAGTGAACAAAAGTTTTAGCAACTGTTATGTAAAAGAAAATGGGTAGGATTAAATAAGCTCTGCTTCTTCCTACTCCTTTTCGAACATGTTGAAAAGAGAAAATAAACTCAAACTCAAACTCAAACTCAAACCAGCCGCCACTGATTATGACGCATTCTCATTTTAGGCAAAGTATAAGACAATACTCTCTTAACAGTATAATTGTAACCAGGAATAAGTCTTCAAGTAACAATATTCAAATACTAACATTGTTGGGTAAAACAGAATTTGCTTTTATTCTGAATCCAGTGAAACAGATTGGTGGTTTTAGCTGATATAAAGACTTTCAGGTGTTTATATATGTTTATGTTGAAGTATTTGGCAGATGCTTTTATCCAAAGCAACATACATAAAAAATACATATAAAACAATCACTGTAAACATGATCATTTAAGGGAAGCATGTAATACAAAATATCGATACAAAGTGTCACGTTTTCTCTTTCTATGCCACATCAATGTGGAATGCGCTCCCAACAGGTATAAAAGAAAGGGCATCTCTATCCTCCTTCAAAACCGCAATAAAAGTTCACCTCCAGGCAGCTACAACCCTAAACTAACACCCTCCCCGGATTGTTAATAATCAAATGTAAACAATCAAATGCAGATACTTTTTCTTATGCCTTCTGATCTCTCTCTCTCTCTCTCTCTCTCTCTCTCTCTCTCTCTCTCTCTCTCTCTCTCTCTCTCTCTCTCTCTCTCTCTCTCTCTCTCTCTCTCTCTCTCTCTCTCTCTCTCTCTCTATGCCCACTATTTGCTGTCCATATCCTACCAAGTCAGACCTACACTGTTCCAATATCCATTTCTCTGTTCTCAATTGTTGATGACTGATGATAACAACCAAACCTACCCCCCCCCCCCCTGGATTGTAAATAATGTAAATAATTCAATGTGATTATCTTGTGTGATGACTGTATTATGATGATAGTATATATCTGATAGTATATATCTGTATCATGAATCAATTTAAGTGGACCCCGACTTAAACAAGTTGAAAAATGTATTGGGGTGTTACCATTTAGTGGTCAATTGCACGGAATATGTACTGTACTGTGCAACCTACTAATAAAAGTCTCAATCAATCAAAAAAAAGCAACAGAGATTCAGTCTATAATAGGGGTCACCAACCTTTTTGAAACCAAGAGCTACTTCTTGGGTACTGATTAATGCGAAGGGCTACCAGTTTGATACACACATAAATAAATTGCCAGAAATAGCCAATTTGCTCAATTTACCTTTAACTCTATGTTATTATTAATAATTAATTATATTTATCTTTGTGGAAACACTGATCATCTTAATGATTTCTCCAAATAAATATATATAGAAACAGATAAATACCAATATGCAACACTTTATTTTTATATTTTCTCTAAGTGCACATTTTTCAAATTGAACATTTTCAAATGATCACTTCTAAGACAGTCTTGTGAAATCACAATATCCCATTTTAACTAGCTAGCCACTAACATTTTTTAACAAATCATGAATTACTTTGCACCATGTTTGTACAAATAATAACTCATGTAAAATACAAAAGTCAACTCTCAAATGTTTAAATAAATCATGTCACACTTTGAACTGGACACCAAATCTGTTATCTGTTTCTTTGTCAGTTAGTGAAGACCAAGTCTTTAAAATATTTTCTTGGATTTTCAAATTCTATTTAAGTTTTGTCTCTCTTAGAATTAAAAATGTAGAGCAAAGCGAGACCAGCTTGCTAGTAAATAAATAAAATTAAAAAAATAGAGGCAGCTCACTGGTAAATGCTGCTATTTGAGCTATTTTTAGAACAGGCCAGCGGGCTACTCATCTGGTCCTTACGGGCTACCTGGTGCCCGCGGGCACCGCGTTGGTGACCCCTGGTCTATAAGATATATAGATATCTAATGTATTCATACATTGTTTATGTAGCATGTATATATAACCTAATCATATTGATTCTTCAATTTAAAAATAGCTGAGCGTTTTTTTCCCCCTTCTCTGGGATTATATTCCCAGTTGTGATCTGGGACGTCTGGTCACTTATAGCATAGAAGAATGTTCTATTACTGTTAAGCAAACTATGAATAATACAACATGTGTCCTTTATCATAGCTACACGTATGACCAAAAAGGGGGTGAAAATCAGTGGTATTCAGTGAGGTAAGATGAATTAAATGCGCTGACAGTTCATTGCTCCTGCCAAATGAATTGCACTGAGTGGAGCGAAACACCACTCCAAGATGGCGGCCCCGCGTCTCGTCAGCGCCAGTAGGCAGTAGCGCTCCATGCTGCGTACCCTTAGAACATGTCTACTGTGAAACACTGCACTCCAGTGGCCAAGCGGTGCATCAACACCAAACTCTCGCTATTTAAAAAACACCATTATTACTTTTAGGCCCAATGGAGCTTCCGTAGTTCTTTCGCTTTCTCTTCCTGTTCGCCACTCCTCCTCGTCCCGCCATGGATCACCTCTTCAACTTCATTCCGCTCTTTGGGTGTTAGTTTGACTTACATGATATATCTTGTGTTGTAGCGCTACTCGACGCCATGTTTACCACCAGCGGGTCCCGGGGTTTGTGTGAGTATTCCCGGCTTCTGTCCACTTAGCCAGTTTAGCTAAGTGGATTAGCCTCGGCTTGTCATTCATCCACAGGAGGGCGGAAAATAGTCAGCAATATATTTACTTCGTTTTTTAACAGCCAACATCTTGCATTATATTACACGTGTTGAGCTAGCTGTAGTGTAATGATGCAAACTATTAAAATATCAGTTTCGCTTTAGAAGATCAGAAGCTTTATTTAGTCAACAATGCTCACTGATGTGCTGCTCGATGGTTTATGACTTTATGCTGACATGCTTTGCTTTTTCAGACAAGGCTCCTTTGTCCAAAGGCCTCCTGCTGGTGCTTAGCGGGCTCACAGTCATGCTCAGCCTTCTTCCACAGCACCAAAACATGTTTGAGTACAACCTGCATGCTGTCAGACAACAGCAGCAAGTATGTTTGCACTCCACTTCTCCACTTTATAAACATCTACAATGCATCAAGTTCCTATTGGGGTCACAGGCCAGCCAGAGCAGTGTTTTTCAACCAGTTTGCCGTGAGATACAGTCTGGTGTGCAGTGGGAGATTGTCTAATTTCACCTATTTGGGTTAAAAATATTTTTTGCAAAGCAGTAATTATAGTCTGCATATGATGTGTTGTTGTTGTTGAGTGTCGGTGCTGTCTAGAGCTCGGCAGAGTAACCGTGTAATACTCTTCCATATCAGTTGGTGGCAGCAGGTAGCTAATTACACAGCGGGAGGTGGGTAGAGTAGCCAGAAATTGTACTCAAGCAAGAGTACTGTTACTTTAGAGATGTATTACTCAAGTAAAAGTAAGGAGTAGTCACCCAAATATCTACTTGAGTAAAAGTAAAAAGTATGTTGTGAAAAAACTACTCAAGTACTGAGTAACTGATGAGTAACCTGTTCGTTTAATGATGACGGCAACAAATAATGCACAAAAACATAAAAATAGCAATGAGCAAATTCAGAGCCAGGAATATCTCTTAAGCAACTAAAACAATAATACATATAAAATAATTGTACATTAACATACAAAAATGAAGGCAAATTGAGCCACAATAACTTAACAGCACAATAGGCTCAGTAGGCAGAGATTACAAAGGATAAATAAATAAATGAAAGGAAAATAACAAGTTAGCCTTTACGCAAACCATGAACTGATAGGTGTGGGCTGCACCTGAGAACACACTCTGCACTTCTGATTGGTGTTTTTATGCATGCGTGAGTGTGTGTGCGCGTGTGTGTGTGTGTGTGTGTGTGTGTCTTTGTCTGTTTCTCTATGAGGCTGCAGTGTGTTAATAAATGTCCCCACACGATGTACATTTGACAGTGATTCATAGCAGGGAAGCTAACATCAGCCTACGGTGACAGCCAAAATATCTACTAACGTTACTTACCGCCATGTGCTTCCTCAAATTTGACGTTGAGTTCATGTAAGCTTAAGCTTGTTGCCGCTGAAACTTTATGTGCAGTTAATCATGTGACCGCCTGGCTCTGTTTGATTGGTGAAACGGAGTCAAACGTCACCAGTGACTGCATTTGATTGGTGAAACGGAGTCAAACGTCACCAGTGACTGCATTTGATTGGTGAAACGGAGTCAAACGTCACCAGTGACTGCATTTGATTGGTGAAACGCAGGCATGTGATAGATCCTACTTTGAAGGTCTGTCTGACAAACCAAAACAAACAAAGCGTGCATTAACAGATGGATACAAATCAGTAGCGAGTAGCGAGCTGAATGTAGATAAATAGAGTGGAGTAAAAGTAGTGTTTCTTCTCTATAAATATACTCAAGTAAAAGTAAAAATATGTTGCATTAAAACTACTCTTAGAAGTACAATTTATCCCAAGAGTTACTCAAGTAGATGTAACGGAGTAAATGTAGCGCGTTACTACCCACCTCTGGGCAGTGTGCAGGTAAAAAGGTGTCTAATGCTTAAACCAAAAATAAACAAGAGGTGAGTGCCCCTAAGAAAAGGCTAGGCTATGCAGAACGAAACTAAAACTGAACTGGCTACAAAGTCAACAAAAACAGAATGCTGGACGACAGCAAAGACTTACTGTGGAGCAAAGACGGCGTCCACAAAGTACATCCGAGCATGACATGACAATCAACAATGTCCCCACAAAGAAGGATAAAAACAAAATAGATGCGGGAAATATCGCTCAAAGGAAGACATGAAACTACTACAGGAAAATACCAAAAAAAGAGAAAAAGCCACCAAAATAGGAGCGCAAGACAAGAAGTAAAACACTACACACAGGAAAACACCACAAAACTCCAAATAAGTCAGGGTGTGATATGACAAGTGGTGACAGTACACCTACTTTGAGACAAGAGCTATAGTGATGCATGCTTGATTATGCTTTAAAGGCCTACTGAAACGATTTTTTAAAATTTAAACGGGAATAGCAGATCCATTCTGTGTCATACTTGATCATTTCGCGATATTGCCATATTTTTGCTGAAAGGATTTAGTAGAGAAAATCGACGATAAAGTTCGCAACTTTTGCTCGCTGATAAAAAAAAGCCTTGCCTGTACCGGAAGTAGCGTGACGTCACAGGAGCTAGTATTCCTCACAATTCCCCGTTGTTTACAATGGAGCGAGAGAGATTCGGACCGAGAAAGTGATGATTACACCATTAATTTGAGCGAGGATGAAAGATTCGTAGATGAGGAACGTTACAGTGAATGACTTGAGAGGCAGCGATGGACGTATCTTTTTTCGCTCTGACCGTAACTTAGGTACAAGCTGGCTCATTGGATTCCACACTCTCCTTTTTCTATTGTGGATCACAGATTTGTATTTTAAACCACCTGGGATACTATATCCTCTTGAAAATGAGAGTCGAGAACGCGAAATGGACATTCAGTGCCTTTTATCTCCACGACAATACATCGGCGAAATGCTTTAGCTACGAGCTAACGTGATAGCATCTTGCTTTAACTGCATATAGAAACAAAAGAAATAAACCCCTGACGGGAAGTATAGATAGAAAATCAATAATACTATTAAACCGTGGACATGTAAATACACGGTTAATGCTTTCCAGGCTGGCGAAGGTTAACAATGCTGTGCTAACGACGCCATTGAAGCTAACTTAGCAACCAGACTGCACAGAGCTATGCTAAAAACATTAGCTCTCCACCTACGCCAGCCAGCCCTCATTTGCTCATCAACACCCGTGCTCACCTGCGTTCCAGCGATCGGCAGAAGGACGAAGGACTTCACCCGATGCGTTTGGCGGCCCGGAGACGTAGGAAGTCAAGGTGAAGTCGGCGGCTAGCGCGGCTAGCGCGGCTAGCGCTCCAACAAAGTCCTCCTGGTTGTGTTGCTGTAGTCCGCTGCTAATACACTGATCCCACCTACAACTGTCTTCTTTGCAGCCTTCATTGTTCATTAAAAAAATTGCAAAAGATGTCCAGAATACTGTGGAATTATGAAATGAAAACAGAGCTTTTTGTATAGGATTCTACGGGGTACCATAACTTCCGTTACTCGGACTTCGTCACGCGCATACGTCATCATACCGCGATGTTTCAGCCGGATATTTCCCGGGAATTTTAAAATGTCACTTTATAAGTTAACCCGGCCGTATTGGCATGTGTTGCAATGTTAAGATTTCATCATTGATATATAAACTATCAGACTGCGTGGTCGCTAGTAGTGGCTTTCAGTAGGCCTTTAAAGTCATATCCAACAATTGCGACAACAACTTTTTACTGTCAACTGAGTTTCATTTTTTAATGATTTCTGCTGGTCGTGTGCCTCCGCATTTTTTCAACGCAAAAAATGTGCCTTGGCTCAAAAAAGGTTGGAAAACACTGCCCTAGTGGCTGTATAGCGATGACGTCATAATAACTAACAGGACATTTAGCTGCGCTGTGATGTTTTAGTGATGCCGGATCATAACTATTGCTTTTTTTTTACTCTCATATTTGATCCTCTTGTGAACAAACTTGCCCTACTTGCAGTATGTTTGTATCATATATTGACTTTAATGGTAAAGATTGAAGACGGATATTAAAAAATGATCAAATTGCAAAAATGACTATTAATGCCTATTTACAGAGCTGTGCCTAATATTGAGTCTGCTGCCCACTCCCCTGCAGGTGTGGAGGTTGTTGTGTGGCAGGCTGGTGTGTCTGGATGTGAAGGATTCCTTCTGCAGCGGCCTTTTAATCTACAACTTCAGGATCTTTGAGAGGAGGTTTGGCTCCAGGAAGTTTGCTGTAAGTACCGAGTAGATTGTACACTTCAATCAATCAATCAATCAATCAATGTTTATTTATATAGCCCTAAATCACAAGTGTCTCAAAGGGCTGTACAAGCCACAACGACATCCTCGGTACAGAGCCCACATACGGGCAAGGAAAAAATCACCCCAGTGGGACGTCAATGTGAATGACTATGAGAAACTTTGGAGAGGACCGCATATGTGGGTAACCCCCCCCCCCCTCTAGGGGAGACCGAAAGCAATGGATGTCGAGTGGGTCTGACATAATATTGTGAAAGTCCAACACATCAGCGAAAGTCCAGTCCATAGTGGGGCCAGCAGGAACCATCCTGAGCGGAGACGGGTCAGCAGCGTAGAGATGTCCCCATCCGATGAACAGGCTAGCGGTCCACCCCGGAGCAGAGTAGAAAAGAAACGGCAGATCAACTGGTCTAAAAAGGGAGTCTATTTAAAGGCTAGAGTATACAAATGAGTTTTAAGATGAGACTTAAATGCTTCTACTGAGGTAGCATCTCTAACTTTTACCGGGAGGGCATTCCATAGTATTGGAGCCCCAATAGAAAACGCTCTATAGCCCGCAGACTTTTTTTGGTCTCTGGGAATCACTAATAAGCCGGAGTTCTTTGAACGCAGATTTCTTGCCGGGACATATGGTACAATACAATCGGCAAGATAGGCAGGAGCTTGACCGCGTAGTATTTTATACGTAAGTAGTAAAACCTTAAAGTGGCATCTTAGGTGCACAGGAAGCCAGTGCAAGTGAGCCAGTATAGGCGTAATATGATCAAACTTTCTTGTTTTTGTCAAAAGTCTAGCAGCCGCATTTTGTACCATCTGTAATCTTTTAATGCTAGACATAGGGAGGCCCGAAAATAAAACGTTACAGTAATCGAGACGAGACGTAACGAACGCATGGATAATGATCTCAGCGTCGCTTGTGGACAAAATGGAACGAATTTTAGCGATATTACGGAGATGAAAGAAGGCCGTTTTAGTAACACTCTTAATGTGTGACTCAAACGAGAGAGTTGGGTGGAAGATAATACCCAGATTCTTTACCGAGTCGCCTTGTTTAATTGTTTGGTTGTCAAATGTTAAGGTGGTATTATTAAATAGATGTCGGTGTTGAGCAGGACCGATAATCAGCATTTCCGTTTTCTTAGCGTTGAGTTGCAAAAAGTTAGCGGACATCCATTGTTTAATTTCATTAAGACACGCCTCCAGCTGACTACAATCCGGCGTGTTGGTCAGCTTTAGGGGCATGTAGAGTTGACTTCAATGCTTCACTTCAACGCTGCTATTTAATATCAGGTACACTCTCCACAGTAAGAACCAATACAAGAGCTTTATCAATAATTCGGCCCTTGATTGACACTGAAAGAATACTGAAAGCCGTTTGTAAAATTTTGGTGGATTTATTTAATTACACAAGATAAAATAACGGGATTAAAAAATAATATGCAATTTGACCACAACATGATTTGTTTGTATTAATTTTTGTTTTATTTTATATTCCATACATCGATAAATATGCCGTTGTATATGTATTTAAATGTTTTACATTTGTTTGATCTACATTTAAATGTTGATGTATTTTAATTAGGGCTGCTAGAGATAACGAGTTAACTCGTGCGATTAATCACAAAAAATGATCCCATTATTCATGTATACGCGCAGATTGAAGGCTATTTATTTTGACCGCACACGCGCCTTTTCTGTGGATTGTTGTTTTACGGTGACCATGAGGTCAATTCATACGCAGTGGAGTTTAGCTAAAACTATTCACACGTTTTGAGTAAATAAATGTGATACATTTAAAAATGTTCCCATATGACATTCTGGCAAAATGTTGCATTAGTTTGTAAATATTGGGGTTAATATACATTTTGCAAGCAAGTAATAACCTGTGATTAATCATGGTTAATCCAAATTCAAACATGTGACTTATCTGATTAGAAAAATGACTCATTTGACAGCAGTAGTTTATAGGTATGCTCCAAGAAATGTATTTACATCCAATATTTTTATTCATTTCGATTTGAAATCCCTTCATCATTTTTTGGAATCTATTTAAAAAAAAAAAATTTGCAATTGTTTTAATTAAGTTTTTATTTACAAACATTAAACAACTATTATTGATATTGTTGTTATTTTTGTTAATGCTGTTGCTTGTATTACTTTTTAGTTGTCCTTTTTTGTTGTTGTTAGTATTGTATTTGTGTACAGTTCTATCCTAAGTATAGTAAAGCTGAGCTTGGGTTGGAGTTGCTTTGCTCTATTTTACTTTATCAGACATTCTGTCATTTTTGTGAATAGCATTTTTAAAGAGACCTATGTAACCTGTTTTGATAAGGTTTTATTATCATTTATATACCAAATAATATATTATGAGTTGTATCGTGTTGAATTTAATTGTCACCGTAAGAATTGAATGGTGAAGTGCCATATATATATATCTATATATATATATATATGTATATATATATATATATAGATATATATATATAGATATATATAATTGTTTTTTTTAAAAATTCATAATAAATATATATATATTTTTATTTATTATGAAAAATAATAATAATTTGTTCAATAAGCATACTGACCGGGTGGGATGTTTTCATTTAAAATGTAAATATTCAATGGTCTTACGGGTGACAATTTGTCACCATCTTGTGGTCAGTGTGCGTAGCTTAGATCAGTGACCATGATGTGTACGGTCTGAAAAACTATAGCACAGCAATTACTTATAAGACCGAATCCAAACAACCTTTTCCAGTCATGGCGCGGGGAAAAAAAAAATTCTACCAGCACAAAAGGTCAACACACATGGTCACACATAACACAACCTGCTCACTGATTGTATAAAAAACCTCTCACCATAAAACAATTGACATCACACCCCTTTAAAGCCATTGCAAGGCATGATGGGAAAATTTGAAACTCTCTCCACACTTATTCATGTTTGACTTTTAGCTGCTTGATATTTCTGATTGATTACAACACTTTAAAGAGGTCATCATGGAAGTAAACAATGTAGGAGTTGAACTTTCACATACTCTTAATAACCAATTATAATAATTATTAATTATATATCCATTATATATATTATGTACACATATATATGTGTATATATATATACATATTATTTATTATCCTTTAATAATAAATGATATTTTGCAGATGCACATGATGTAAACATTATTTTGTCAACTTAAGTTACAAATAAAATGATATTCTTCGTTAGTTGAAGTTGCAAATGAAATATTAGTCGTTAATTGAAGTTACAAATAAAATATTAGTAGATCATTGAAGTTAAAAAAAAAAATTAGTCGATCATTGAAGTTACAAATAAAATAATATTAGTCGATCATTGAAGTTACAAATAAAATAATATTAGTCGATCATTGAAGTTACAAATAAAATAATATTAGTCGATGATTGAAGTTACAAATAAAATAATAGTCAATCATGAAGGTTACAAATAAAATATTAGTCGATCATTGAAGTTACAAATAAAATATTAGTCGATCATTGAAGTTACAAATAAAATAATATTAGTCGATGATTGAAGTTACAAATAAAATAATAGTCGATCATTGAAGTTACAAATAAAATATTAGTCGATCATTGAAGTTACAAATAAAATAATATTAGTCGATCATTGAAGTTACAAATGAAATATTAGTCGATCATTGAAGTTACAAATAAAATATTAGTCGATCATTGAAGTTACAAATAAAATAATATTAGTCGATCATTGAAGTTACAAATAAAATAATATTAGTCGATCATTGAGGTTACAAATAAAATAATATTAGTCGATCATTGAGGTTACAAATAAAATAATATTAGTCGATCATTGAAGTTACAAATAAAATAATATTAGTCGATCATTGAGGTTACAAATAAAATAATATTAGTCGATCATTGAGGTTACAAATAAAATAATATTAGTCGATCATTGAGGTTACAAATAAAATAATATTAGTCGATCATTGAAGTTACAAATAAAATAATATTAGTCGATCATTGAAGTTACAAATAAAATAATATTAGTCGATCATTGAAGTTACAAATAAAATAATATTAGTCGATCATTGAAGTTACAAATAAAATAGTCGATCATTGAAGTTACAAATAAAATAATATTAGTCGATCATTGAACTTACAAATAAAATAATATTAGTCGATCATTGAACTTACAAATAAAATAATATTAGTCGATCATTGAAGTTACAAATAAAATAATATTAGTCGATTATTGAAGTTACAATTAAAATTAATATGAGTCAATGATCATTGAAGTTACAAGTAAAATTAATATTAGTCGATCATTGAAGTTACAAATAAAATAATATTAGTCGATCATTGAAGTTACAAATAAAATAATAATAGTCGATCATTGAAGTTACAAGTAAAATTAATATTAGTCAATGATCATTGCTATCTTCGTCAAGGTGGATGTTTTTTCCATAGCTTGTGTGACATTGGCTCTCATCATGTGCATGCATGTGTACCTAATGAAGTGACAGTGAGAAACAACTATGACTGATTTATTCTCCTTGTGGTCCTCCAAGTCCTTCCTGTTGGGCACCTGGTGTCTCTCTGCACTGCTGGACTTCCTGTTGGCTCAAGCTGTCTTCTTCCTCTTTGACTACGAGGTGGAGGAGCTCCCTGCAGGACCGTGAGGACATCTTGTTATTACTAGTATCTACAACAAGAAGCAAGTGTTGGTTGACTCCCACTCCCACTCCCACTCCCACTCCCACAGGCTGGCCCCAGTCTTCTCCCTCTTTGTGCCTTTCTACTGCTCCATCCCCAAGGTGGTGGTCACACAGGTGCTGGGTCACATCAACATCACCAACAAGACTCTGGTCTACATCGTCGGGCTGCAGGTGCTTTCATTCATCTCCCCTCCTCGCTCTCATGTTTGCTCAACCTCCTTCCTCCATGTCGCAGCTGCTGACGTCCAGCCCCTTCATGTGGCTCCTGGCGCTCAGCGGACTGGTGAGTCACATGACTGTCCTCACGTGGTCACTTGTCCTCACACCCGTGCGCCTCTCAGGTCTCGGGTGCTTTGTACCACTCCAACCTTCTCTGGGTGCAGAAGCTTCTCTTCGTGCCCGCCTGGCTGGGTTTTGTCGCACGCTACCTCCTGGAGCCCGTCTTCTCCAGTAAGTCCGAACACACGACCAGGTCTTTCAGCGAGAGGCTTGACCAAAACCACAGGTAGAGGAACGCATCACCGGGTGTTACTTTGCCTCCAAGGCTCGCAGCCGACTAATGAGGCTCCACTGGGGATGGGTGCCACTCTGGACGTCCAGAGGCAGCAGAGGATGGACCAACTGGATCAACAGCTGCTCCTGGCCCAGTTCAACGAGGCCCGCGTGAACACCCGACACACACCACAGGTAAAAGGACAAACTGATAAGTGGGGCTGTGAAGTCAAGGCTTTTTTGCTGCCGATTCCGATACCAATTCGATACTGGTCACAACTGTAAATGTTTCCATTTATTTATGGTGAGTGCTATTGACAGTTCAACAATGTCAACGCAATATTTAAATTACTTCTTTATTCGCTTTTATGACATGCAATTGTTTGAGCAAAACAACGTCAATAGTAGACAATAACTGAACAAAAGTGAAACTACTATCATTTAAACCCTTTGGGTGTTTCCCTTGAAAGAAAACTGCACTTTTTGGGAATTTTCACTATCGTTCACGATCTCTATGAGAGACATGACGACGGATGGATTTAAAAAAAATGCTTTCTAAATATTAAATACCTTTGATCAAAAGCCCGTTTAAGTCTGGGAGCTGTTCAAGTCTATAAAGCCCCTAAAAAACATCCAAGCACCTCCTTTAGGGTTTTATATACAGTACATGATGTAAGTATATATGTCATGTAGTAACCTTCATAATAACATGTAATATATACATGATGTAAGTATATATGTCATGTAGTAACATTGATAATAACATGTAATATATACATGATGTAAGTATATATGTCATGTAGTAACATTCATAATAACATGTAATATATACATGATGTAAGTATATATGTCATGTAGTAACCTTCATAATAACATGTAATGTATACATGATGTAAGTATATATGTCATGTAGTAACATTCATAATAACATTTAATATATACATGATGTAAGTATATATGTCATGTAGTAACATTCATAATAACATGTAATATATACATGATGTAAGTATATATGTCATGTAGTAACATTCATAATAACATGTAATATATACATGATGTAAGTATATATGTCATGTAGTAACATTCATAATAACATGTAATATATACATGATGTAAGTATATATGTCATGTAGTAACATTCATAATAACATGTAATATATACATGATGTAAGTATATATGTCATGTAGTAACATTCATAATAACATGTAATATATACATGATGTAAGTATATATGTCATGTAGTAACCTTCATAATAACATGTAATATATACATGATGTAAGTACCGTATTTTCCGCACCATAAGGCGCCCCGTGTTATTAGCCGCACGTTTAATGAACGGCATATTTCAAAACTTTGTTTACCTATTAGCCGCCCCGTGCTATTAGCCGCACCTACGCTACGCTAAAGGGAATGTCAACAAAACAGTCAGATAGGTCAGTCAAACTTTAATAATATATTACAAACCAGCGTTCTAACAACTCTGTTCACTCCCAAAATGTAATGTGCAAATGTGCAATCACAAAAATAGTAACACTCAAAATAGTGCAGAGCAATAGCAACATCAATAACTCAACGTTGCTCATACGTTAATGTCACACAACACACAAAATAAACATTTAAAGCTCACTTTCTGAAGTTATTACTCATCCACAAATCCCTCGAATTCTTCTTCTTCGGTGTGCTTCACTTGTTTTTTGACACCATCTGTGATGTGGACGCGCATGCAGTCGTAGATCAACAGGAACGGCGCTGCGTGAAAAAAGTCACCCGGTGTCGTCGCGTAAACGTCTATCAACCACTCGCTCATCTTTTCTTCATCCATCCATCCCTTCGAGATAGCTTTTATGATGACGCCGGCTGGAAAGTTCTCTTTTGGCAAGGTCTTCCTTTTGAATATCACCGTGGGCGGAAGTTTCTGGCCGTTAGCATGGCAAGCTAGAACCACAGTAGGACGACTTCTCATTCCCTGTGGTGCGAATATTCACCGTACGTGCTCCCGTTGTATCCACAGTGCGGTTCACATGAATATCAAAAGTCAGTGGAACCTTGTACGCGTGTCTCTTAGTAGGAGACATTTTGTTGTCTTTACAGAAAAACAAATGAAATTAAATATCCGCGAGCTTCTTCTTCTACGGGGGCGGGTGCTCACCTTGGCGGTTGCTTACAGTAGAAGAAGAAGCGCTTCCTCTTCTATGGGGGCGGTTGCTTACCGTAGAAGAAGAAGCGCTTCCTCTTTTACGGGGAAAAAAGATGGCGACTGTTTACCGTAGTTGCGAGACCTAAACCTTATGAAAATAAATATGAATATTAATCCATATATAAGGCGCACCGGGTTATTAGCCGCACTGTCTGCTTTTGACAAAAATTGTGGTTTTTAGGTGCGGCTTATGGTGCGGAAAATACGGTATATATGTCATGTAGTAACATTCATATTAACATGTAATATATACATGATGTAAGTATATATGTCATGTAGTAACATTCATAATAACATGTAATATGTACATGATGTAAGTATATATGTCATGTAGTAATGTTCATAATAACATGTAATATGTACATGATGTAAGTATATGTCATGTAGTAACGTTCATAATAACATGTAATATATACATGATGTAAGTATATATGTCATGTAGTAACATTCATAATAACATGTAATATATACATAATGTAAGTATATATGTCATGTAGTAACATTCATAATAACATGTAATATGTACATGATGTAAGTATATATGTCATGTAGTAACATTCATAATAACATGTAATATATACATGATGTAAGTATATATGTCATGTAGTAACAGTCATAATAACATGTAATATATACATGATGTAAGTATATATGTCATGTAGTAACCTTCATAATAACATGTAATATTAAGGCTGCAGCTAACGATTATTTTTCTATCGATTAATCTATAGATAATTTTTTCGATTAATCGGTTAATCTATAGATTATTTTTTTGATTAATCTATAGATTATTTTTCCTTTTACCGATTATTTTTTTTATTTAAAATGAAGATGAAAAAATAAATGTAGGCCAGTTTTTTCAAAAGGCATGGCTTTTATTTACAAAAAAAAAAAGTATGGCCACTCAGTCAACATTGACAACAACATGACAAAATATTCTGTAAGAATGTAAACATTTAAAACTTTTAACATTTAACAAAATTAAAAGTAGCTTATTTGATTTTAATGTGCAAATATAAAAGTAAACATCCAGTGCAAATCTTAATATTCTGCAATAGTATAAGCATTTCAAAAGTAAAAGTATTGCTTATTTTGCACTGGTACCGGTACCGGTCCAGGGACCGGTGGTTGGGGACCACTGCTCTAAATGCCTTCTGCATTTCAGTTCAGCTCCAGCATTGGGCATTCACACACAATTCCTACCGAAATTGTATCTAAAAAAAAAAAAAAATTAAAATAAAGTTAAAGTAGCAATGATTGTCACACACACACTAGGTGTGGTGAAATTTGTCCTCTGCATTTGACCCATCACCCTTGATCACCCCCTGGGAGGTGAGGGGAGCAGTGAGCAGCAGTGGTGGCCGTGCCCGGGAATCATTTTTGGTGATTTGACTCCCAATTCCAACCCTTGATGCTGAGTGCCAAGCAGGGAGGTAATGGCTCCCATTGTTATAGTCTTTGGTAGGGCTGCAACTAACGATTAATTTGATGATCGATTAATCTGTCGATTATTACTTCGATTAATCGATTAATAATCGGATAAAAGAGACAAACTACATTTCTATCCTATCCAGTATTTAATTGAAAAAAAACAGCGTACTGGCACCATACTTATTTTCATTGTTTCTCAGCTGTTTGTAAATGTTGCAGTTTATAAATAAAGGTTTATTAAAAAAAAAAAAAAAAATTAAAAAAAAAAAAAAAAATACCTCTGCGCATGCGCATAGCATAGATCCAACCAATCGATGACTAAATTAATCGGCAACTATTTTTTTAATTGATTTTAATCGATTAGTTGTTGCAGCCCTAGTCTTTGGTATGACTCGGCCAGGGTTTGAACTAACAACCTACCCATCTCAGGGCGGACACTCTAACCACTAGGCCACTGAGTATACACTACCGTTCAAAAGTTTGGGGTCACATTGAAATGTCCTTATTTTTGAAGGAAAAGCACTGTACTTTTCAATGAAGATAACTTTAAACTAGTCTTAACTTGAAAGAAATACACTCTATACATTGCTAATGTGGTAAATGACTATTCTAGCTGCAAATGTCTGGTTTTTGGTGCAATATCTACATAGGTGTATAGAGGCCCATTTCCAGCAACTATCACTCCAGTGTTCTAATGGTACAATGTATTTGCTCATTGGCTCAGAAGGCTAATTGATGATTAGAAAACCCTTGTGCAATCATGTTCACACATCTGAAAACACTTTAGCTCGTTACAGAAGCTACAAAACTGACCTTCCTTTGAGCAGATTGAGTTTCTGGAGCATCACATTTGTGGGGTCAATTAAATGCTCAAAATGGCCAGAAAAAGAGAACTTTCATCTGAAACTCGACAGTCTATTCTTGTTCTTAGAAATGAAGGCTATTCCACAAAATTGTTTGGGTGACCCCAAACTTTTGAACGGTAGTGTATATATTATTATTATTATTTATATTTTAGTTGTTGGAGAAAAAACCCCCAGCACATTTGATGTATGTTTGAAACTTGTTTCAATTATGTGTCTGAAAGCCAATTAACGTATCGGACGCGCAAACGTTGGCGTCTCCATTTATCTCTGCAGGCCAGTTTGCTGCAGTGGACCCGGTTGTTTCCCAGACTGAGGCGAAGAGGAGCGAACAGGCCCCCCGCAGAGCCTGGCCCACAGATCCAGACGCAGCCCTCCGCCCAGGCGCCGCCATTAGACAACTCGGTGGCAGAAGAGCAAGTGGGTCCAACTATTTAGCCTCACATGTGGCGCAATTGACAATTGCCTAGTTCTGAACGGCGCTATCAGAGGGGTAGTCCTATAACAAAATGTTTATAGTTGTAGTTTGTGGAGTGGACGTGTTCTGCGTCACACTGAGAGTTCCTAATATTTAGATTAACCTAATTTCCTTCTTGAGTGGAGCACTATATCAGAATCAGCTCTGATAGATGCAGTTCTACACCACTGTGTACAAACTAGGGATCGACCAATATGTTTTTTTCAGGGCCAATACCGATTATTAGTAGTCAAGTAGGCCGATAACCCATATTTTGAGCCGATACTTACAACTTAAGCTAAACATTTTTGAGCACCGTAGCTTAGCTTAGCACAGGGGTGTCAAACTCAAACACAGAGTGGGCCAAAATGTAAAACTGAACAAAGCCGCGAGCCAAGGTTGAACAAATTAACCTTTTAATAGGGACCCAAACAAGTTTTGCATTTAATATTGAACAAGCAAGGCTTATATAACTTTATAGTGACATGCAAAATCCAGTTTCAAATAATAATAATTCAAAAATATCAATGGCAATTATCAAATACAATTTAAATAAAAATGTAATGCCTCTTTTCTATTTGCAGCCTTCTGAGGTAAATATCAGCATTAACTTTTTCCACAGGCTAATAAATTAGAAAATAAAAAAACAATGAATACAGCAACCATTCAGGACTTTAAACTGCTCAGTTTGCAACACACGGATCTAATCTGATGTGCCCAAGCCAGATACCTGCCATCTTTTCTTGGATGCTAGTTCATTCATGTCGGGGCTCAGGCTTTGAGCTGAGGCAACCTTCATTATCCAACGAAGGTGTTCATCAGTCATTATATCTCGTAGTCCACCCGGACCACAGTCTTGGGGGCGTGCCTTAAAGGCACTGCCTTTAAAGTCCTCTACGAGCTGTCGTCACGTCCGCTTTTCATCCATTCTAACAACGTGCCGGCCACAAATAAATGAATGTGTGTGAAACACTGTCTTTTATGTGTGACTGCCATCTACTGGTCACACTTATCATTACACCATGTACCAAATAAAATTGCTTCGAGGTCGGTAAGCACAACCAGAATTATTCCGTACATTAGGCGCACCGGGTTATAAGGCGCACTGTCGGTTTTTGAGAAAATGAAAGGATTTTAAGTGCGCCTTGTAGTCTGAAAAATACGGTATTTAAAGGTAAGGTTAGCTAAATATTGTACCGCAACACAAGGAGGCGCTAGAGCACATCATGAAAAGGTTAGTCCTGTATAAAGATGCGAGTTAAAAAGAAAACATTACTAACTGTAAATGTGTGCACAGGTTGCAAAGCTGGTAGAGATGGGCTTCTCCAGGACGGACGCCCTGGAGGCCCTCAGAGCGTCCAACAACGACATCAACATGGCCACCAACTTCCTCCTGCAACACTGACAGACAACCGTGCTGTGAGAGCAGGAATAGACGTAAAGCAGAAGAGGCGTGGCTAAGGCCAACATTTCCTGTGCAGGTAATGTGCCAGGCAGCGGGCGGGCAGGTGGCGCCCCAAGACGGAGCAGTTGTGACCCACCAGGAGGTTTGAAGCACAAAGTGGGACACTGGGGGAGGGGGAGAGGGGGCAGCTATTCAGACAACAAGACTCGTGTTACGGCTTTCAAAAAAACTCTTCTCATTACTACTTTCCACTAACCATACCTGTCTTAATCATATGCAAAACCTCCCACAACAGATAGATATATTTTTATACAGTATGCACTTCACACTGCATTTAAAATGGCATTGGTTATATTTAAATAGTCCAAACTCTTTTCTTTCTTCAAAGTATGAAGCACATGACCTTTTATTACCTTCATTCTTGTAGAAGTCTGCATAGGTTCCATGTTTTTTTGTTGTTTTTTGTCAAGAAGTGTGACTAATACAACATTAGGTGCACCCGCGCAGTGGAAATACATAAACGCTCCAATTATAACCGTCTATAGACCTAACCCGCAATGGATGTGTACTAATTGGAATGTAGCTGTTATTTCCAAAATTGTAAAAAACTAAGAGCTTCATCGCAGATTTTGGGGGATTTTTTTAAAAGCATATTTTATTATATTTTTGGTCCTAAATGAAGCATTTTCATCTATAAAATGTCTGAATAAACTACTAATATCAATCAGACCCCAAACTAATCAGAGTGTGCTGGTCATTATGGTGGCCACTGATTGGCAGCTTTACTATATTATAATATTTGTTATTAGCAAGTTCCACCTCTTTCCGAGTACCACCATAATGACCAACATTAAAATACAGTGGCGTAGTAGGCCTAAATATTTATTAAAAACAAGGCAGAGTTTTTATTTAGCAAGTATAGTTCATATTTTTACACACAATGCACAAACAATGATACTCGATAATTAGACTTCTTTGGCCTACCATAAATGGAGCCCACCTACCACGAGTGGTACATGTTTGTGAATTAATGATATTGAATTAAAAGAGGGTAAAAGTGACTAAAGGGTGATATTTCATGTCTTGACAAATGTATTTATAAAGTTTTAAACAGGTTTTTATGCTGCATATTCAATAATTCTCCGGAACCAATTTACAGCGATAAACAAGGGACGACTGTATATTTAACAAGTGCATTTTTTAAAACTTGACAGAAAAAGTGGAAAGGAAAACGCCGCGCAATTTTGATCAGCCGGTCATTTTTTTTAAAAAACAAGTTTATTGCGCAATACTGCGAACCAACGTTGCTATGGTGATGAAGATGAAACCGCTCAGTCCACATGGACGCCGCTGATGGGTTCCAGTGTTTCCCATAAACTGCCAAGATACCTGTGGCGGTGGGGGCGTGGCCATGGGCGTGGTCACCATGACATCATCAAGAAATTTGCATAATTTACTACAATGATATGATTTTCTCTAAAAAGGCTAAAAAAATGTATACTTACTAATTAATAACAGTTTTGTTTTAAACGTCCATCCATCCATCCATTTTACAATATAATTACAACACTTTATGTACATATTTATATACAGATTTGAACAATAAGTTATTCACTGAAATATATTTATTAATTGTGGTTCTTACAAAAAATATATCTTATAAAATATAAAAGCTAAAATGTCTCTTAAAGCTCTGCCCCTTTAATTAGTGCATACTAAATAATTTAACTTTAGCCTACTACTACAACCATATTATTTACCAGCAACATAAAGTGAAACAGAGGCAGAGGTGTCCTGCCACAGTCAGTAACAAATAAACAGAAAACAGTAGTGGTCAAATATAAATAAGGCAACAAGAGAAGTATCCTACACTTCTCTTTTGTAAAGTAAATCTGAACAGCCTATATGGGCATCTACATCAACTATATGATTTGCCTGAGAAGCTAGACAGGACAAAAAAATAATAATTTTTTAAAAATTTTTTTTAAATTTATTTGTGGCGGACGTAATTCTTTCGTGGCGGGCGGCCACAAATAAATGAATGTGTGGGAAACACTGGGTTCATTGTAACATGCATGAATTTTACTAATAGTTGAGCATGTAGAGGTCGGTGGAGGTTGCCTACAGCCACAGCTGCCTTATTTTGAGTGCACTGGTCCGAGAGCCCAATGGCTGTTTGCTGCGGTCAAGTGTTGATTGGATCATTTTACGCCTGCCTTTACAAAGGTTGTAAATTAGTGGCGACGCAGAGAATGACCTTTGTCAAGGCAGCTCCTGCACTGGTGTACCTAATGCTCAAAGACTGTGTTTGAAGTGGAAGACGTCCTACATGTTGAATGTATTATGCAACAAGTACAACAGAGGCTATACCCAAGCGTAAGGCAAGTTAATTACATAGAGCACATTTTGTTAGCAAGGCTATTCCAAGTGCTGTACAGATGCAGACAAAATCCTAGAACTAATCATGAATGAACTGACTTCAAAGCGAACACGTTCAGCTGTCATTTGCACAGCAAGTGTTTTTGAGGCCTCATTTTGGGCAAACTGAAAATCTTGGCACATACTGGACAGTGTTTATACAAAAATAATAGTCAGGTACAACAGGCTGCCGTTGTGTATTGCTGTCAGTGGCAGGTACCAGTTTTGTGCGGAATGTTAATGTATGAACACTCTGATTTGTTATTAGGGCGAGTTAAAAGTGCGTGACTAAGGACATGTTGCAGGGGTTCACTATTGTGGTGACAAATCACCTGCTTGGTGGAATAAATCTACTTGCTGACTGAAGTTTGCTTCGCACATTCAATATGGAATATAATCTAATCTGTTTTTGTTGAAGGGGAACTGCACTTTTTTTTGGAATGTTGCCTATTGTTCACAATCATGATGACAGACAAGAACACACGTCTTTATTTTTATTTTATTTTTCAATTTTAGAGGTGATAAAAAAAAACGCTTAAAAGATGTGGCTAATGAGAGTCACCGTTGTAGCCTTCAAAGTCTCTAAAACTACTTTTATGTATATAATGTAGTTACAGACACCTTCATAACAATATGTAATATGTACAATATACACACTGCAAGTATATATATAATGTAGTAACAGACACCTTCATAACAATATGTAATATGTACAATATACACACTGCAAGTATATATATATAATGTAGTAACAGGCACCTTCATAACAATATGTAATATGTACAATATACACACTGCAAGTATATATATAATGTAGTAACAGACACCTTCATAACAATATTTAATATGTACAATATACACACTGCAAGTATATATATAATGTAGTAACAGACACCTTCATAACAATATGTAATATGTACAATATACACACTGCAAGTATATATATCATGTAGTAACAGACACCTTCATAACAATATGTAATATGTACAATATACACACTGCAAGTATATATATAATGTAGTAACAGACACCTTCATAACAATATGTAATATGTACAATATACACACTGCAAGTATATATATATAATGTAGTAACAGACACCTTCATAACAATATGTAATATGTACAATATACACACTGCAAGTATATATATAATGTAGTAACAGACACCTTCATAACAATATGTAATATGTACAATATACACACTGCAAGTATATATATATAATGTAGTAACAGACACCTTCATAACAATATGTAATATGTACAATATACACACTGCAAGTATATATATATAATGTAGTAACAGACACCTTCATAACAATATGTAATATGTACAATATACACACTGCAAGTATATATATATAATGTAGTAACAGACACCTTCATAACAATATGTAATATGTACAATATACACACTGCAAGTATACATATAATGTAGTAACAGACACCTTCATAACAATATTTAATATGTACAATATACACACTGCAAGTATATATATAATGTAGTAACAGACACCTTCATAACAATATGTAATATGTACAATATACACACTGCAAGTATATAATAACAATGTTGTACAGTTTGGTTATTATACAGGTTACAGAACGTAAATGAAGTATTGTTGATGATTTTTGAATGCATGTTTAAAGTGATTGCTAACATTAACGGTAGAAAGCGGAAAAAAACCTTTTGTTTTCTTGTCTCATAATAATTGTGATTGGCAACATTCCATACAAAAGTGCAGTTCCACTTTAAGCTGATCATTTAAAATGCAATATATTGATAATGGCATGTTGGAGAGACCTAGTTCCTGCAAATGTTGAATTTGATATCTTAACCAAACACGTTAGCACTGTCTCAAACATGTTAAGATTATTGCAGCATTTAATGTTTTTGTAAAGGCTGAAGTGTCAATTACAGTGAGTTTTTTTTTTTATACCGCCACTAGATGGCGGCATTGTGCTGTTTGTGTGTGCCACGCCCACTTGCTGTGATACACCGTGGAGCCTCAACTCGATGACGTATTGCTTCATACATATGTATATATTTCATGTATTATGCACCGCTATATTTCACCTTCTTAAATATAAAACACACAGAAGGGTTGGAATTCTCTTTTTCATTAATCATACTGAAAATATGATGTGTGGTTGTGATAATAAATCACGTACCAATAATTAGAGATAGCTAACGTGAACTCCCAGCAAAGGACTCACCTAAAGCTGGCCAATTAGAGTACCTTCTAATAGCAACAAAATAAAAATAAAGCAGCTAAGTGATCACAATAATGTGCGTCTTTAGTGCCTTGGCAATTAAAAAGAGCAATAAAAGGAAATATACACAGAAGACCAACCTCTTTTGTGAAATGTCACCTTATGGTGTCGTTATGGAGCCTAATGGCTTTTATTACCTTTTAATATTAAAGATATAACGGGTGAAAGAGCTGTGTGTGCACAGACACTGTCGCACGCCACGTGTGATTTAAAGGTCGCGTATTATGCAGAAGTGACTTTTTGATGACATTCTAACAGTTCAAGGCCTACTGAAAGCCACTACTAGCGACCACGCAGTCTGATAGTTTATATATCAATGATGAAATCTTAACATTGCAACACATGCCAATACGGCCGGGTTAACTTATAAAGTGACATTTTAAATTTCCCGGGAAACTTCCGGTTGAAAACGTCTATGTATGATGATGTATGCGCGTGACGTCAATGGTTGAAACGGAAGTATTCGGACACATTGTATCCAATACAAAAAGCTCGGTTTTCATCTCACAATTCCACAGTATTCTGGACATCTGTGTTGGTGAATCTTCTGCAATTTGTTTAATGAACAATGGAGACTGCAAAGAAGAAAGTTGTAGGTGGGATCGGTGTATTAGCGGCTGGCTGCAGCAACACAACCAGGAGGACTTTGACTTGGATAGCAGACACGCTAGCCGACGCTAGCCGCCGACCCCACGGATGATCGGGGAAAGTCCTTCGTCCTTCCGTCGATCGCTGGAACGCAGGTGAGCACGGGTGTTGATGAGCAGATGAGGGCTGGCTGGCGTAGGTGGAGCGCTAATGTTTTTATCATAGCTCTGTGAGGTCCCGTTGCTAAGTTAGCTTCAATGGCGTCGTTAGCAAGAGCATTGTTAAGCTTCGCCAAGCTGAGAATTATTAACCGTGTAGTTACATGTCCATCGTTTTATAGTATGGTTGATCTTCTGTCTATCCTTCCAGTCAGGGATTTATTGATTTTGATTCTATCTGCATTTGAGCCCGAAGCTATGACGTTAGCTCCGTAGCTAAAGAGCTTCGTCGATGTATTGTCGTGGAGATAAAAGTCACTGTGAATGTCCATTTCGCGTTCTCGACTCTCATTTTCAAGAGGATATAGTATCCGAGGTGGTTTAAAATACAAATCCGTGATCCACAATAGAAAAAGGAGAAACTGTGGAATCCAATTAGCCCTTGTACCTAACTTACGGTCAGAGCGAAAAAAGATACGTCCTGCACTGCACTCTAGTCCTTCACTCTCACGTTCCTCATCCACGAATCTTTCATCCTCGCTCAAATTAATGGGGTAATCGTCGCTTTCTCGGTCCGAATCTCTCTCGCTGCATTGTAAACAACGGGAAAATGTGAGGAGTCCTTCCTCCGGTGACGTCACGCTACTTCCGGTACAGGCAAGGCTTTTTTTTTTATCAGCGACCAAAAGTTGCGACCTTTATCGTCGTAGTTCTCTACTAAATCCTTTCAGCAAAAATATGGCAATATCGCGAAATGATCAAGTATGACACATAGAATGGATCTGCTATCCCCGTTTAAATAAAAAAAAATCATTTCAGTAGGCCTTTAAATGTGTCCCCTAGAGCCTGTTCACCAACATCAGGCGGGAGAAAATGCCATCCCCCGAACTCTTTTGCTCTACGTTTGAGGGTTTTTGTGACGTAATTAAAGAAAAACATCCTTCCTCAGGCTTCGCTACTAATCTTGAAGTGGAGTCTGGAGGTCTGCAAACTGTCCGCCAGTCAGCAACGGACGTGGGAACCGTGAGTAGCTGTCAGTAACTTTTTAACCCCCCCAGCTAATGTGCTAACCGAGCATGACGTTATACTGTTAAAACGTGACTGTAATGTTAGCACTTTAGCTCACAAAGCTATTTTAGTGTTGCTAACATTTGCGTTCTCTCGTCCCGCTCCTTGTTATTGCCTTGCTGTACACCGTCGCGAGAACTAGCATTAAAGCTGCAGACACACATATTGACTATAACTTCATCACCAGGCCAATACCATCCTGACAGTCTAGCGTGGTGGTGGCAGCATCTTGCTGTGGGGATGCTTTTCAGCGGCAGGAACTGAGAGACGAGTCAGGATAGAGGGAAAGATGAATGCAGCAATGCACAGAGACTTTCTGAATGGAAACCAACACTTTTCGTTTAACCTGATGGAGCTTGAGAGGTGCCGCAAAGAGGAATGAGCAAAACTGCCCAAAGGTATGTGTATTCAAAAAGAGCACCTGTAATTTCTGCCAGAGGTGCATCAACAAAGTATTGAGCAAAGGCTGTGAATATTTATGTACATGTCATTTTTTTTTAGTTTTGATACATTTTCAAAACTGAGGTAGTTGAGAAGCTCCTCAGTGGCAAGGCCCCGGTGGTGGATGAGATCCGCCCGGAGTTTCTTAAGGCTCTGGATGCTGTGGGGCTGTCTTGGTTGACAAGACTCTGCAGCATCGCATGGACATCAAGGGCGGTACCTCTGGATTGGCAGACCGGGGTGGTGGTTCCTCTCTTTAAGAACTATCGTGGGATCACACTCCTCCAAGGTCTATTCAGGTGTACTGGAGAGGAGGCTACGCCGGATAGTCGAACCTCGGATTCAGGAGGAACAGTGTGGTTTTCGTCCTGGTCGTGGAACTGTGGACCAGCGCTATACTCTCTGCAGGGTCTTTGAGGGTGCATGGGAGTTTGCCCAACCAGTCTACATGGACTTTGTGGACTTGGAGAAGGCATTCGACCGTGTCCCTCGGGAAGTCCTGTGGGGAGTGCTCAGAGAGTATGGGGTATCGGACTGTCTGATTGTGGCGGTCCGCTCCCTGTATGATCAGTGTCAGCTTGGTCCGCATTAGCAAGTAAGTCGGACCCGTTTCCAGTGAGGGTTGGACTCTGCCAAGGCTGCCCTTTGTCACCCATTCTGTTCATAACTTTTATGGACAGAATTTCTAGGTGCAGTCAAGGCGTTGAGGGGATCCGGTTTGGTGGCTGCAGGATTAGGTCTCTGCTTTTTGCAGATGATGTGGTCCTGATGGCTTCATCTGGCCAGGATCTTCAGCTCTCACTGGATCGGTTCGCAGCCGAGTGTGATGAGAATCAGCACCTCCGAGTCCGAGTCCATGGTTCTCGGCCGGAAAATGGTGGACTGCCATCTCCGGGTTGGGGAGATCTTGCCCCAAGTGGAGGAGTTCTAGTACCTTGAGTCTTGTTCAGGAGTGAGGGAAGAGTGGATGGTGAGATCGACAGGCGGATCGGTGCGGCGTCTTCAGTAATGCGGACGCTGTATCGATCCGTTGTGGTGAAGAAGGAGCTCAGCAGGAAGGCAAATCTCTCAATTTACCGGTCGTTCTACGTTCCCATCCTCACCTATGGTCATGAGCTTTGGGTTATGACCGAAAGGACAAGATCACGGGTACAAGCGGCCCAAATGAGTTTCCTCCGCCGGGTGGCGGGTCTCTCCCTTAGAGATAGGGTGAGAAGCTCTGTCATCCGGGAGGAGCTCAAAGTAAAGCTGCTGCTCCTCCACATGGAGAGGAGCCAGATGAGGTGGTTCGGGCATCTGGTCAGGATGCCACCCCAACGCCTCCCTAGGGAGGTGTTTAGGGCACGTCTGACCGGTAGGAGGCCACGGGGAAGACCCAGGACACGTTGGGAAGACTATGTAGGTAGGTAGGTAGGTTTTTATTGTCATTGCAACAACGAAACTTTGTTTTTAGCACAAACCCGTTCAAGATTAGACCATCAAACAGTGTACAGGGTTACAGAACAGGAACGCTGATGGGTCGCCACAAGGCGCCCCCGTAAAAGATGGGAAAATGGTCAACGCTGGGGAAGGATGAGTAAAAAAAAATACAATCTAGACTGGGCTCCTAAGGGGGCCCAGTCTGGATTGGGAAAAAAACCTCCATAGCAAACAGGACAAGACAAAGAGAGCAAGCAGGGAGAAGAAAAAAAATGCGACCGTCCTCACCAAGAGCAAGGCAAAAAGCCTTGTCTGCCTTGGCCTGGGAACGCCTCGGGATCCCCCGGGAGGAGCTGGACCAAGTGGCTGGGGAGAGGGAAGTCTGGGCTTCTCTGCTTAGGCTGCTGCCCCCGCGACACCACCTCGGATAAGCGGAGGAAAATGGATGGATGGATGGACTTCACATTGTCATTATGGGGTTTTGTCTGTAGCATTTTGAGGACAAAAATGACTTCCTGTAACACAACACAATGTGGAAAAAGTGCGACTACTTTCCAGATGCACTGTATGTCAGAGTGCTCAAAAATACGTGACGAGAGACGCTTCAACAAGCACGGCCCTTTTGGAGGATTGATCAGGTCAAAAGCCGTCATTTCAGCCAAATAATAACCAGCTCCGAATGACCGAATGTCACCTTAAGGTCAAGTTTCCAAACATGCTTCTTGACAATGGCTGATGACATGTCATCATCTTAGATTAGCCAAAAATGACTGGCACATGCATGTCTCATTTTAGACTCCCTGCTAATATTCCCTGACCGGCCTTGTTGCCATGGTGAGTGTGTGGGGTTGTCATGGCGACGCTGTATGTGAGAGCCTTCCGTCCGGCTCTTATCCAGCGCGTGATTGCCTGAACATGGAAATAACATCAGGAGTCACAATGGAGCGGTGACTCCCTGCGGGCTCTTTGACGCTGACTGGAGATCATCTTCAAGTATGGCAACAATGTCAACGCAAGGCAAGAATGCTCAGATGTCTTCTAATAACCTCGTACTTAACCGGTGGCGACACGTTTCTCCCTCGCACCGTGAGGAATGTTTACATCGCTTTTTAGCGGTCTGCATGACGCCTCGCTCGAATAGTCTCCTTCAATCATTAGGGCTCGGCTGGGTTCACTTCAGGAATTCTGGCTTTTGCCCCACTTTTTTTTCCTGTGCCGCGCCAATCCTGAATGCTTGTTAACGCACTAATTGTTTTTTTTCTCTTTTTGTCCAATCTAGTTCTCTATCTGGACCTGTTTAAAAAAACAACAACAACCCACTTTGCGGTCACCAGCAGTGGTACAGTACAAAGGGGAGTCATCTGGCTCTGTTTGTCGCGTTTTACCTGACACGTGAAACGTGACAAATTGGGGGTGAGGTGGGGGCGTGTGCACTATCCACTTTACCATACCAGTGTGGTATTTCACTCGCGATATCGCCCTGTCTCTGCTTTGTCTGCGTCACGGCACTCGATGTTCTGGACACAAACACTGATAAGTCGTCCCTTTGCACAGATAGAAAAGTACAACTTCAGCACAATTGATAATAACTTTAGCAACGGCCTTTAAGCGTAAGAGTTATGTGATAATTTACACATAATTATTCTAACAGTAGTAGGCCCAAGTATCCATTAAAAACAAGGCAGCGGTTTTATTTAACAAGTATATTTTTGCCCACACAATTTGAACAGTAACACTGTGTTTGAATGTTTGAAAATAAAACACAATCTACTCAAGTGAGTCTTTGACGCATCACTACATGGAGAATCGCTGCCGTGGAGGATTTTTTTGTAGCGTATTTCTGAGGAAAAGCGTGTGTAGGTCAAAGGTCGTGGTCTCAGAGGGAAGCAACTTGTCACTCTGACACAGTGCAGACACCACAATTCGGCCGATAAATGCGCTAAAATGTAATATCGGAAATTATCGGTATCGTTTTTTTTATTATCTGTATCGTTTTTTTTTTGTTTTTTTTAAATTAAATCAACATAAAAAACACAAGATACACTTACAATTAGTGCACCAACCCAAAAAACCTCCCTCCCCCCATTTCTTTCTGTTATCAATATTCTGGTTCCTACATTATATATCAATATAGATCAATACAGTCTGCAAGGGATACAGTCCGTAAGCACACATGATTGTGCGTGCTGCTGCTCCACTAATAGTACTAACCTTTAACACTTCATTTTACTCATTTTCATTCATTACTAGTTTCTATGTAACTGTTTTTATATAGTTTTACTTTCTTTTTTATTCAAGAAAATTAGGGATGTCCGATAATGGCTTTTTGCCCATATCCGATATTCCGATATTGTCCAACTCTTTAATTACCGATACCGATATCAACCGATACCGATATCAACCGATATATGCAGTCGTGGAATTAACACATTATTATGCCTAATTTGGACAACCATGTATGGTGAAGATAAGGTACTTTTTACAAAAAATAATAAAATAAGATAACTAAATTAAAAACATTTTCTTGAAGAAAAAAGAAAGTAAAACAATATAAAAACAGTTACATAGAAACTAGTAATGAATGAAAATGAGTAAAATTAACTGTTAAAGGTTAGTACTATTAGTGGAGCAGCAGCACGCACAATCATGTGTGCTTACGGACTGTATCCCTTGCAGACTGTATTGATATATATTGATATGTAATGTAGGAACCAGAATATTGATAACAGAAAGAAATAGGGGAGGGAGGTTTTTTGGGTTGGTGCACTAATTGTAAGTGTATCTTGTGTTTTTTATGTTGATTTAATAAAAAACAAAAAAAACAACAACGATACAGATAATAAAAAAAACGATACCGATAATTTCCGATATTACATTTTAGCGCATTTATCGGCCGATAATATCGGAAGGCCGATATTATCGGACATCCCTAAAGAAAATGTTTTTAATTTAGTTATCTTATTTTATTTTATTTTTTAAAAAGTACCTTATCTTCACCATACATGGTTGTCCAAATTAGGCATAATAATGTGTTAATTCCACGACTGCATATATCGGTTGATATCGGTATCGGTAATTAAAGAGTTGGACAATATCGGATATCGGCAAAAAGCCATTATCGGACATCCCTAGTAGACACCAATGGAAGCCCCCCCCTGACCTCAGCATGACCCCCGTATAGGGGTTGCCACCACCACCACCACCCACTATACGTATAGGGGTCACCCCCGTATAGTGGGTGGTGGCCCACCACCACCACCACCACCCACTCTCTGAAGAATCTCTTGTGACCTTTCAGTGGGTTCATTTCCTGCACTACACGGCAGCTTCTCAACGCGCGGGCGTGTTTATTTCGATGCATCCACGCTCCCGTGTGTGTTAAAGTGAAAGTGAAAGTGATGATCGGAGGCCAGTTTTCTCTTCCCTCCCGCTTGAATTATTATTATTATTATTATTAATATGGAAGTGTCTCTTACCAGGCATTTATTCAGCTTCAGTCTGCCATTGTTTACGTCTGTGTTAGCATGACCAGGACTTGCAGCACCGATGCAAGTGGCGTTCACTCTTGTTGCCGGGCAGAATTCACAGGATTTATTGGGAACTGAAAAACTTCAGCTGCACCTCACTAACACTAAGAAGGATACACAAACCTCACATGAGATGACATTAGTCTGGGTGGGTGCACCTAACGAGCACTTTTGGGTTAAAAACAAAGTGAAACTGAAAGTAGCAGCCAACTTGTTGCACCGTTCAAAAATAGAGTTGTTTGAATATAATGTTTTTAATTTGAAATGATGTGAGCTACATAATTAAATATATAATTGAGGGCTGTCAAGTGATTATTTAAAAAAAAATCAGATTAATCACACTCTAATTCTGTGATTAATCATGATTAATCACAGTAATATTTGCTTGCAAAAATGACATTTTCTTTTGAAAATACCTCAATATTTGAATACAAATGCAATATTGTACACGGGAAAGTTTTCTAGATCTTTTACTGGACTGCAAGTCATTGATTTGCCCAAAACTTGGTGACAGGAAGTCCAGTAAGAATGAAGTGCACATGTATTTCCTGCCTAACTTAATACAAATAAACATATTTATTTCACAGGGTTATGTGCTGCTTCACCTAAAAGAGAATACATGCAGTGTGCAGTTTTATGATAGAGCAGCTCTCCAACTTTCATCACTATGACAACTACTGTGACAAAAACACATATTTGTTTCACTAATACGACTGGCAACATTGTATTTGTGCTTTTATTGTGAAGGAGATCTCCTCTCAGTGAGATTATTGTCTTTATGCTATGTTGTGTAATTAAACATTGAATAAAATCACCACACTTATAGCTCATTAAAGTGGAATAAATGACATGTTATTAATAAATAAAATCACCACACTTATAGTTCAGTAAAGTGGAATAAATGACACGTTAATAATAAATAAAATCACCACACTTATAGCTCATTAAAGTGGAATAAATGACACGTTAATAATAAATAAAATCACCACACTTATAGTTCATTAAAGTGGAATAAATGACACGTTAATAATAAATAAAATCACCACACTTATAGCTCATTAAAGTGGAATAAATGACACGTTAATAATAAACAAAATCACCACACTTATAGCTCATTAAAGTGGAATAAATAACATGTTACTGATAAATAAAATCACCACACTTATAGCTCATTAAAGTGGAATAAATGACACGTTAATAAATAAAACCACCACACTAATAGTTCATTAAAGTGGAATAAATGACTCGTTAATAATAAATAAAATCACCACACTAATAGCTCATTAAAGTGGAATAAATGACACGTTAATAATAAATAAAACCACCACACTAATAGCTCATTAAAGTGGAATAAATGACACGTTAATAATAAATAAAATCACCACACTTATAGTTCATTAAAGTGGAATAAATGACTCGTTAATAATAAATAAAATCACCACACTAATAGCTCATTAAAGTGGAATAAATGACACGTTAATAATAAATAAAATCACCACACTTATAGCTCATTATAGTGGAATAAATAACACGTTAATAATAAATAAAATCACCTCACTTATAGCTCATTAAAGTGGAATAAATGACAAGTTAATAATAAATAAAATCACCACACTTATAGCTCATTAAAGTGGAATAAATGACACGTTAATAATAAATAAAATCACCACACTTATAGCTCATTAAAGTGGAATAAATGACACGTTAATAATAAATAAAATCCCCACACTTATAGCTCATTAAAGTGGAATAAATGACACGTTACTAATAAATAAAATCACCACACTTATAGCTCATTAAAGTGGAATAAATGACACGTTACTAATAAATAAAATCACCACACTTATAGCTCATTAAATTGGAATAAATGACACGTTACTAATAAATAAAATCACCACACTTGTAGCTCAATAAAGTGGAATAAATGACACGTTAATAATAAACAAAATCATCACACTTATAGCTCATTAAAGTGGAATAAATAACATGTTAATAATACATAACATCACCTCACTTATAGTTAATTAAAGTTGAATAAATGACACGTTAATACTAAATAAAATCACCACACTTATAGCTCATTAAAGTGGAATAAATGACACGTTAATAATAAATAAAATAACCACAACTCATTAAAGTGGAATAAATGGCACGTTAATAATAAACAAAATCACCACACTTATAGCTCTTTAAAGTGGAATAAATGACACGTTAATACTAAATAAAATCACCACACTTATAGCTCATTAAAGTGGAATAAATGGCACGTTAATAATAAACAAAATCACCACACTTATAGCTCTTTAAAGTGGAATAAATGACACGTTAATACTAAATAAAATCACCACACTTATAGCTCATTAAAGTGGAATAAATGGCACGTTAATAATAAACAAAATCACCACACTTATAGCTCTTTAAAGTGGAATAAATGACACGTTTATAATAGTTTGAAGCCACATTCCTCTCTTCTCCTAGCGAACTGTGCAAACTGGATGTGTAATAAATATTCTCATTGAATATAAATATGAAAATAAAAATTCTCATTGAATATAAATATGAATATAAATATTCCCATTGAATATAAATATGAATATAAATATTGAATATAAATATGAAAATAAATATCCTCATTGAATATAAATATGAAAATAAATATCCTCATTGAATATAAATATGAATATAAATATACTCATTGATTATAAATATGAAAATAAATATTCTCATTGAATATAAATATCCTCATTAATGAGCAGGTGTGATGGACTCGCACCAACTGCACTCAGTGACCAAAAAAACACGCTCACATAAATATTGCAATATTGGTGTTTCAGTGTTATAACTTCACCCTTATCTTTACTTTTTACACCAAAATGCGTCCATTCTCCCTTTTCTGTCTACACACTCTGTCTGCTTGTAAGTACTCTGTGTGTGTGCGCTGCCCAACATGCTCCTCTGCTCGTAAAACCAGCATTGTCACCACATGACGACGACGGGGAGACCGGTACTTTTTTAGAGGCGGTATAGTACCGAATATGATTCATTAGTATCGTGGTACTATACTAATACTGGTATACCGTACAACCCTATATGGTATAAAATAATATATCAGATTTATGTAGCACTTAGTAATGAAAGATGCTGAATGATAAGTGTAATAATAAGAACATATACAGTATATATATATATATACATATATATATATATATACATTTATATATATATATATACTGTATATATATATATATATATATATACAGTAACACATCCTCCAATTAGTGAATACTGTATTATGTGCACTTTGTAAGTCCGTTACAATCAACTGTATTTTGTGTTATTGACATTAGAGGTCACATGTCTGACAATGAATCCCATAAATACAAATACTGTACATAGTGTGATATTTAAATATGATTGCAAAATACACATACTGTACATAGTGTGATATTTAAATATGATTGCAAAATACACATACTGTACATAGTGTGATATTTAAATATGATTGCAAAATACACATACTGTACATAGTGTGATATTTAAATATGATTGCAAAATACACATACTGTACATAGTGTGATATTTAAATATGATTGCAAAATACACATACTGTACATAGTGTGATATTTAAATATGATTGCAAAATACACATATTGTACATAGTGTGATATTTAAATATGATTGCAGAACACGGCATGGACATAGGGCTGCTTTTACGCCAACACGGCGTCCTTTTCAACCCCTTTGTCAGCTGAGCGGCTTGTGTAGACAAAGATAACAACGTGTGTCTTTTCCAGTCATGTTTGAATACAAAGACGTGTCTCCTCCCTCCGTTTTAGTCGCTGCTGATTCACAACACTCAGGAAGCTGCTGCCAGCCTGCCAGCTCGTCTCCATGGAGACAAGGGTGGGAACCAGAGTGATGATGTTGCTGGGAGAAAAGCTGCGACCGTTCGTGTGTGTGTGTGCGTGCACGTGTGTGTGTGCGTGTATGTGTGTGCGTGTGTGTGTGTGTGGCTGCACGCTACATAGAGCGGTCATTTGGTTGTCCATGGCAACGCAGGCAGGTTAATGTAGTTTCTTTTGGCCCACTGTATTGGTATTGATTGATTGAGAGTAGATGATCATTAACACTTTTAACCTTTTCTCAATATAATCGTCATCATAACAGGAATAACTTTCAAAAATCAGAGCAAAACTAGACGTGTTTCTGTCTTTTTCTTGGAGCGTTGCACACCAAAGTGACCAATTTCAGTGTGCAAAATGATGTTTTTATTTAACAATAATATGGTTCTTAGATCTTAGAAAGTCTTTATTGTCCCCGAGGGGCAATTTGGTTTGCAGCAGTAGTCATTAAAACAATGTTCAACAGTAAGAACAAGGTACAACAGTAAGAACAAGGTACAACTGTAAGAACAAGGTACAACAGTAAAAACGAGGTACAACAGTAAAAACAAGGTACAACAGTAAAAACAAGGTACAACAGTAAGAACAAGGTACAACTGTAAGAACAAGGTACAACAGTAAAAACAAGGTTCAACAGTAAAAACGAGATACGACAGTAAAAACGAGGTACAACAGTAAAAACGAGGTATAACAGTAAAAACGAGGTTCAACAGTAAAAACAAGGTACAACTGCAAAAAACAAGGTACAACTGTAAAAAACAAGGTACAACAGTAAAAAACGAGGTACGACAGTAAAAACGAGGTACGACAGAAAAAACGAGGTTCAACAGTAAAAACGAGGTACAACTGTAAAAAACAAGGTACAACTGTAAAAAACAAGGTACAACAGTAAAAACGAGGTTCAACAGTAAAAACAAGGTACAACTGTAAAAAACAAGGTACAACTGTAAAAAACAAGGTACAACTGTAAAAAACAAGGTACAACAGTAAAAAACGAGGTACGACAGTAAAAACGAGGTACGACAGAAAAAACAAGGTTCAACAGTAAAAACAAGGTACGACAGTAAAAAACGAGGTACGACAGTAAAAACGAGGTACGACAGAAAAAACGAGGTTCAACAGTAAAAACGAGGTACAACTGTAAAAAACAAGGTACAACTGTAAAAAACAAGGTACAACAGTAAAAACGAGGTACAACAGTAAAAACGAGGTATAACAGTAAAAACGAGGTTCAACAGTAAAAACAAGGTATAACTGTAAAAAACAAGGTACAACTGTAAAAAACAAGGTACAACAGTAAAAAACGAGGTACGACAGTAAAAATGAGGTACGACAGAAAAAACGAGGTTCAACAGTAAAAACGAGGTACAACTGTAAAAAACAAGGTACGACAGTAAAAACGAGGTACGACAGTAGAAACAAGGTACGACAGTAAAAACGAGGTACAACAGTAAAAACGAGGTACGACAGTAAAAACAAGGTACAACAGTAAAAAACAAGGTACGACAGTAAAAACGAGGTACAACAGTAAAAAACAAGGTACGACAGTAAAAACGAGGTACGACAGTAAAAACGAGGTACAACAGTAAAAACGAGGTACAACAGTAAAAACAAGGTACGACAGTAAAAACGAGGTACGACAGTAAAAACAAGGTACAACAGTAAAAAACAAGGTACGACAGTAAAAACGAGGTACGACAGTAGAAACAAGGTACGACAGTAAAAACGAGGTACAACAGTAAAAACGAGGTACGACAGTAAAAACAAGGTACAACAGTAAAAAACAAGGTACAACAGTAAAAACAAGGTACAAATACATAAAATACATACAACATACAAACCATCATGAAGGCATTGAGCAAAAAACTAAAACATTTGTAACACAATAATAACTAATCATCACACGTCACTTCCCACTAACGTGACTGCATAGCAACTAAGCTTGTTTGTTGTGCTGTATACAGTAGATATTGTACTCATTTCAATAGCAATTTTTAGTCAACTTACATATATACATATATATATATATATATATATATATATATATATATACATATATATATATATATATATATATATATATATATATACATATACATACAGCGGTGGTCAAAAGTGTACGTACACGTGTAAAGAACATCATGTCATGGCTGTCTTGACTTTACAATCATTCTTATGTTGTTGTGATGTAGTGATTGGAGCACATACTTGTTGTTGTGATGTAGTGATTGGAGCACATACTTGTTGTTGTTGTGATGTAGTGATTGGAGCACATACTTGTTGTTGTGATGTAGTGATTGGAGCACATACTTGTTGCTCACTAAAAACATTCATGACGTTTGCTTCTTTTATGAATTTATTATGGCTCTACTGAAAATGTGAGGGTCAAAAGTATACATACAGCAATGTTAATATTTGCTTACATGTCCCTTGGCAAGTTGACCTGCAATAAGGCGCTTTTGGTAGCCATCCACTAGCTTTTGCTTGACCACTTGACCACAAAATTTCTGCAGTTCAGCTAAATGTGTTGCTTTTCTGACATGGACTTGTTTCTTCAGCATTGTCCACACCTTTAAGTCAGGACTTTGGGAAGGCCATTCTAAATTTTAGCTTGTCCTGAAGAATTTGGAGCTAATCCTCCTTTTTCATTGTCCCATTTAAAGCAGCAGTTCCATTGGCAGCAAAATAGGCCCAGAGCTTAATACTACCACCACCATGCTTGACGGTAGGCATGGTGTTCCTGGGATTAAAGGCCTCACCTTTTCTCCTCTGTGGAAACATGCATATATGTGTTTAAGAGTTCTTTCTTTTTACATAGCCATGTTTGAGCAGCTAGTACTTTTCCTTTGTTCCTTCTACCAGTTTCTTCAGACATTTTAGATGCCTGGTTAGTGTCTTCACCTTTGGAATGTGAAGACCTCCCCCATTGGTTTCTTATCAGTGTTGCGAGGGGGAGGTGGGGGTTTTCTTTGTGTGAAAAGGATTTGGGTTTTTCCGTTGGAATGTCAGATCAACTAGAGCAGCCGATATGAATGTATTGGTTAAGCTGATCTCCTAAAGCTTTGGTATAAACTTGAAAATATTCCAATTCTGTCTTGATGGTCCTTTTTACTCAGCATATATGTCATCAAAAGAACTTGGGATTGACCAGTAACTTAGATTCCCTTGGAGGAAGAACTGGTCTGACGCAACACCCCCAAACATATTGCTGGGTATTGTGGCCAAACAGCTCACTTTTTGTTTCATCTGACCACAGAACTTTCCTCCAGAAGGTCTTATCTTTGTCCATGTGATGTCAGATGAAACAAAAATGGAGCTGGCATTTGTTTACATTCAGGGGTGCTAGCTTGCTGTTAGCGGTGAGCTATTGTATCCTGCTACGGTGTGTAGTGAAGCATAATAATACTTGTAAGAAACATACTTTATTTGTAGCCATGGAGGCCAGGATTAGTGATTTAGAAGTAGCTAAAACACTGCGGATGGATGTTAGCCGCTAGCTAGATAGCCATGTCTTAAAGCAGCTCTTCCTGAGGGTGTTTCAGTCTTATAACTTCACCTTTTTCTTCAGTTTTTACACCAAAATGCGTCCATTCTCCCTTTTCCGTCTACACACTGTGTCTGCTTGTAAGTACTCTGTGTGTGTGCGCTGCCCAACATGCTCCTCTGCTCGTAAAACTAACAATGTCACCACGTGACGACGACGGGGGTGTGAGGGATTGATACATTTTAGAGGCAGTATAGTACCGGATATGATGAATTAGTATCACGGTACTATACTAGTACTGGTATACCTAACAATCCGTATTGTGCACTTTATCTACTTTTTATAGACACGCTGCAACTCTGCACTAGTTTAAATGCACATTAAACCCTCGTTCGTCACGGTTAATTAAACTGGGAAATGAATTTTTCGCAAAGTAGTAATTATTAATCATACCCTTCAAAATAAAAGCTAAAAGGAGAAAAACATTTGAGAGAAAATCCTAAAAACTAGTGAAATGAACTGGCTGCATGGACACTTGATAAACATCTTAAATGAAGATTTATTGAGTTGGAAAAGTTATTTTAATCATCTTTCAAATGGTAAAAAAAAAAGGTGTGTTCTTGTCTCTCATGATTGTGAACGATAGGCAGTTAGCCTTTAGCATCATGCTAGGTTAGCTCAGCGAATGATCAAACGTACGGCTCACAGGTAAGAAGTGGCCTTTATTTTAGATAGTAGAGACGTACAAGAGGGTTCACTCTGTGTCTTTCACTCAGCGGACTTTCATCCAACATTTATGAAATGTCTGAAAGGGGATAAAGAACAACTGATTACATTTTGGGGCTGATCCGGATCATTTCTACTACGGTACCTGACAAGCTCCTACTTCTCTGTGTTTGTACGCCTCCACCCACAGAGACAAAGACAGTGGAGGATTGGGTTTTTTTAATAGAAAACTCAAAAATCTATCAGCACATTTTCATCTACCTTTGAGGAAATGAAAGAAATGGGACGAGGAAGTGGTGATGATTGGACGCTTTTAGTTATTTCCTTGATTAACTTATCTTATATTGTTGGGTTTGGTGGCGGCAAAATCAACAAGTCAATGATATTGGAAAAAGGTCCTGAAGATGATAGCAAGATGGCAGTAGACTTTACAGCTCATCATGTATATATTACATGTTATTATGAATGTTACTACATACTACATATATACTTACATCATGTACATATTACATGTTATTATGAATGTTACTAGATACTACATATATACTTACATCATGTATATATTACATGTTATTATGAATGTTACTACATGACATATATACTTACATCATGTATATATTACATGTTATTATGAATGTTACTACATACTACATATATACTTACATCATGTATATATTACATGTTATTATGAAGGTTACTACATGACATATATACTTACATCATGTATATATTACATGTTATTATGAATGTTACTACATGACATATATACTTACATCGTGTATATATTACATGTTATTATGAATGTTACTACATGACATATATACTTACATCATGTATATATTACATGTTATTATGAATGTTACTACATGACATATATACTTACATCATGTATATATTACATGTTATTATGAATGTTACTACATGACATATATACACTTACATCATGTATATATTACATGTTATTATGAATGTTACTACATGACATATATACTTACATCATGTATATATTACATGTTATTATGAATGTTACTACATGACATATATACTTACATCATGTGTATATTACATGTTATTGTGAATGTTACTACATTAAAGCTACAGGCACACAAACTGGCCAGTTCTGGATGCGACACTTCTAGTACACTTGTTGGTCCTGCAGTATTTCAAACTACTGTCACTTTAAATGTTTTGGAGCAGTAAAACACTAATGGAAGTTACCCAGCTGTCTTTTGTGTTAATTCCCACACTAATTGAAGCAGCTGTCCTTTGTGTTCATTTCCAACACTAGCCAGGGTAAAAATGGATCCCACCCCCCCGACCACTGCTCTTTATCAGTCAGGGCGCACCTGTCTGGACTTGACCTGCTTGTAGCAGAAAGTAGGTCTTGGTTCAGGCCTCATTTTTGTCACCATTGCTGCTGAAAGTCAAATGAAGGTTGGGGAAGACCACAGCAGTAGTTACTGTATGTGCACGTGACACATTTCATCGCATTAGAACACTAACCGGGATAAAAATGCTTCACGTAAACACGCCATTCGGAATATTCTGACCCCCATCACGCATGTTCCGATCCAAATGTCATTCGGATGGAGACGTGCGGTTTATGCTGAGAGTCTTTGGGATTGTAGCGCATGAAATGTGGCTTAGAATCTTTGATGTCAGACTTTGGTAACCTGACTCTGGCCACATCCTTGTAGTTGGCTGAGCTCCACACAAGGATCTGGGACTTCTCAATAGGAGATGTATGTCAGAAGGCGGGGTACACCATATATATGTGGATATGTTTAGTCCATGTCACGATACACCATATATATGTGGATATGTTTAGTCCGTGTCACGATACACCATATATATGTGGATATGTTTAGTCCATGTCACGATACACCATATATATGTGGATATGTTTAGTCCATGTCACCATACACCATATATATGTGGATATGTTTAGTCCATGTCACGATACACCATATATATGTGGATATGTTTAGTCCATGTCACGATACACCATATATATGTGGATATGTTTAGTCCATGTCACGATACACCATATATATGTGGATATGTTTAGTCCATGTCACCATACACCATATATATGTGGATATGTTTAGGCCATGTCACGATACACCATATATATGTGGATATGTTTAGTCCATGTCACGATGCACCATATATATGTGGATATGTTTAGTCCATGTCACGATACACCATATATATGTGGATATGTTTAGTCCATGTCACGATACACCATATATATGTGGATATGTTTAGTCCATGTCATGATACACCATATATATGTGGATATGTTTAGTCCATGTCACGATACACCATATATATGTGGATATGTTTAGTCCATGTCACGATACACCATATGTATGTGGATATGTTTAGTCCATGTCACGATGCACCATATATATGTGGATATGTTTAGTCCATGTCACGATACACCATATATATGTGGATATGTTTAGTCCATGTCACGATACACCATATATATGCGGATATGTTTAGGCCATGTCACGATACACCATATATATGTGGATATGTTTAGTCCATGTCACGATACACCATATATATGTGGATATGTTTAGTCCATGTCACCATACACCATATATATGTGGATATGTTTAGTCCATGTCACGATACACCATATATATGTGGATATGTTTAGTCCATGTCACGATACACCATATATATGTGGATATGTTTAGTCCATGTCACCATACACCATATATATGTGGATATGTTTAGTCCATGTCACCATACACCATATATATGTGGATATGTTTAGTCCATGTCACCATACACCATATATATGTGGATATGTTTAGTCCATGTCACGATACACCATATATATGTGGATATGTTTAGTCCATGTCACGATACACCATATATATGTGGATATGTTTAGTCCATGTCACGATACACCATATATATGTGGATATGTTTAGTCCATGTCACCATACACCATATATATGTGGATATGTTTAGTCCATGTCACCATACACCATATATATGTGGATATGTTTAGTCCATGTCACGATACACCATATATATGTGGATATGTTTAGTCCATGTCACGATACACCATATATATGTGGATATGTTTAGTCCATGTCACGATACACCATATATATGTGGATATGTTTAGTCCATGTCACGATACACCATATATATGTGGATATATTTAGTCCATGTCACGATACACCATATATATGTGGATATGTTTAGTCCATGTCACGATACACCATATATATGTGGATATGTTTAGTCCATGTCACCATACACCATATATATGTGGATATGTTTAGTCCATGTCACGATACACCATATATATGTGGATATGTTTAGTCCATGTCACGATACACCATATATATGTGGATATGTTTAGTCCATGTCACGATACACCATATATATGTGGATATGTTTAGTCCGTGTCACGATACACCATATATATGTGGATATGTTTAGTCCATGTCACGATACACCATATATATGTGGATATGTTTAGTCCATGTCACGATACAGGATATATATGTGGATATTTTGCCTTAGCCTTGAATGAACACTTGATGCATATAATCACAGCAGTATGATGATTCTATGTGTCTACATGAAAACATTCTTCTTCATACTGCATTAATATATGCTACTTTTAAACTTCCATGCAGAGAGGGAAACCACCACTAAAAGTGTATTTATTAAACAGTTATTAAGCAGTGGCACTAACATTCATGTCATTTCCAAAACAGAAAGTGCAAGATTGTCAGAGACATTTTAAAACAAGCTATTTTGTGCATGATGTCACTAAGATGACATATCAAAACAACACTAAATTAAAGTGCACTTTTTGTACAGAACGCCACTACAATAGTTTAAAACCAATAAAGTGCACTTTTGTGCATGATGTCACACAAGATATTTCAATAAGTGTCCGTCAGAAATTTTTTATTTAAATGATCAAAAAACTTTCCATTTTCTGAGTTCCCAATAAACAGACAAGAGGCTGTCTTTGTTGCACCAAGCAAAGGCTTGGAAAATTCCATTGTGTACGATGGGAGGAGACGTGAGGGGGGTTACCTATTGTCATCCAAGACCTGCCCAAGCTGAATCCAGGACCAGCCCAAGCCAGAGGCATCTTTTTCTTTTGTGTTAATGTGGCCGAAAACAATGACTGTTTACATACTCCCCATTTCTTTGGAAGCAGATGTTGTGTAAACAGGGAGCGTCCAAATAAAGGAGGAGACGTAAACCTTTTTCGTCAGAGCGTGGGTGACACTCTAAGAGGTTACAGGTAAGTTTCTCCTCAATTGAGTCAAAATGTAATTCTGCCTCTGTTTGATTCTTTGCTTCTTGTCTTGTTTAATAGATGTCATCAGTGTTTGAACTTGACAGTGTCAAATAAAAATGAGTTGTATAATAGGAAAGCAAATAGTGTATGTCCTTCACTATGTGGTAGGTTCCTGCGGACGCTATCTCCTTCTGTTGTTGACTATTTGTTTCATACGGTGTTGATGTGGAAATGGTTGCTTGGGCATTTTGTTGGGTGTGGCACCGAACGGAGATGTTGACTGTGGAAGTTGCTTCCTACTCGTACCACGATTACACACGTCACAGGAGCCTGGCGTGCCGTTTCAATCAAGTTTTTAATGTTCATATAATAAGTCAACAATCTTTTCAGATGTTTTGTCTCTCCAGTGTCTCCCACCTCCTCTTGTCCTCACTGTTAAAGACAACAGATGATTAGATTACCACGTACCACCTGTGAAATCTAATCACCTGCCAGCTGTGTCTCGCCGTCAGCACATGCCCCGCCCCTATCCGATGGTGCACCGCCCTCAACACCATCGACAGAGGCAGTGACCTTTCCTCCTGCAGGTGCGCTGATCACACTCTCCCTCCACATTGACATGCGGAGTTTCAAGCACTCTTCATTCTCAAATGATGCTACAAATTAGCAGTGCTGCTACTTTATATAACAACGCTTGGGTCGCATACTTGACACATTACGGTTGTCTGTTCGACATCTTCCCGCTTGAAGCCAAACCACCGTCAGACGATGGACCCCCTGCTGTTTTTCTTGGGAATTAATTCTCCCTTCATTTGTTACTGAAACAAGGCAGCAATGTCAGTAGACGATTGATGTGGCAAAACAGTATCAGTGTTTCCCACACATTCATTTATTTGTGGCGGCCTGTCACGAAAGAATTACGTCCGCCACAAATAAAATAATTTTTTTTTTTTTTTTTTTTTTTTTTTTTGTCCTGTCCAGCTTCTCAGGCAAATCATATAGTTGATGTAGATGCCCATATAGGCTGTTGACATTTACTTTACAAAAGAGAAGTGTAGGATACTTCTCTTGTTGCCTTATTTGTATTTGACCACTACTGTTTTCTGTTTATTTGTTACTGACTGTGGCAGGACACCTCTGCCTCTGTTTCACTTTATGTTGCTGGTAAATAATATGGTTGTAGTAGTAGGCTAAAGTTAAATGATTTGGTATGCACTAATTAAAGGGGCAGAGCTTTAAGAGACATTTTAGGTTTTATATTTTATAAGATATATTTTTTGTAAGAACCACAATTAATAAATATATTTCAGTGAATAACTTATTGTTCAAATCTGTATATATTGGTATATACAGTATATTGTATATTGGTTCATTATTTTTTGCTATCTGGAAGGAGTTTGCATGGCCCTCCATCCCAGATCGTTGTGTGGAGCTCGGCCAACTACAAGGATGTGGCCAGAGTCAGGTTAAGACTTAGGTGGTGGAGGAGAGAACACATTTTATAGTCCGTGAATGAAGCGATTGTCCTGCTGGTGATGCCACATTCTACATGTAGAGAAGTAATGTTATTTACTCTTCACTTTCTTGCTTTAAACAAGACGAGCAAATACAAAAGTATGGAGTGTCATGTGTCCATGTGTCAATCAAAGAACCAGCTGTTTTATTCACCACATTACAGCTACTCCCAGTGCTAACTGCTAGCCTCAGACCCATACACAGAATGTTATATATATATATATATATATATATATATATATATATATATATATATATATATATATATATATATATATATATATATATATATATATATATATATATATATATATATATATTAGGGCTCTCAAATGAATAAAATACTTAATCGTGAATAATCACATATATATATATTAGTTCAGCCCCAGACACATTCTTTCCCTCTCCACATGGGCCCCGAGTCAAAATAATTTCCCAGGTCTGGTGTGTGATCAGAAGTGAAGAGGATTCCTTTGAAGCTCCTGACAAATAAGAAGGACTCACCTTCCCACGCCCTTCACACACGCACTAACATGTCCCACCGTCAAACGTGGAGATCAACACACGGCCATGGCTGCCTTGCCGGAGGGCGCCTCGGTAGGAATCACCTCAAACAACTCCAACGCAAAAGTGTGTAGAAATGCCACACATCAGACTGAATAACAGCATGGCACATTCTAGATGTAGATGTAGATGTAGATGTAGATGTAGAGTGTTGTGTGGTTCTTCACAACAATACATGTGTTGCCTTCATTATAAGACTTTTAAAGTCATTTGATAGTAGGCTAATATAGACACTTACATCATGTGTTGTCTTCATTATAACACTTATATAAGACTTTTAATTTTTTTGCGGCTCCAGACAGATTAGTTTTTTGTATTTTTGGTCCAATATGTCTCTGTGGCCCGCATGTTTGACATCCCTGATCTAGAGAGTCCCTGTGATCTAGAGAGGCCCTGTGATCTAGAGAGTCCCTGTGAACTAGAGAGGCCCTGTGAACTAGAGAGTCCCTGTGATCTAGAGAGTTCCTGTGATCTAGAGAGGCCCTGTGAACTAGAGAGTCCCTGTGATCTAGAGAGTTCCTGTGATCTAGAGAGGCCCTGTGAACTAGAGAGTCCCTGTGATCTAGAGCGGCCCTGTGATCTAGCGAATCCCTGTGATCTAGAGAGTCCCTGTGATCTAGAGAGTCCCTTTGATCTAGAGAGTCCCTGTGAACTAGAGAGTCCCTGTGAACTAGAGAGGCCCTGTGAACTAGAGAGTCCCTGTGATCTAGAGAGGCCCTGTGAACTAGAGAGTCCCTGTGATCTAGAGAGTTCCTGTGATCTAGAGAGGCCCTGTGAACTAGAGAGTCCCTGTGATCTAGAGAGTTCCTGTGATCTAGAGAGGCCCTGTGAACTAGAGAGTCCCTGTGATCTAGAGCGGCCCTGTGATCTAGCAAATCCCTGTGATCTAGAGAGTCCCTGTGATCTAGAGAGTCCCTTTGATCTAGAGAGTCCCTGTGAACTAGAGAGTCCCTGTGAACTAGAGAGGCCCTGTGAACTAGAGAGTCCCTGTGATCTAGAGAGGCCCTGTGATCTAGAGAGTCCCTGTGAACTAGAGAGGCCCTGTGAACAAGAGAGTCCCTGTGATCTAGAGAGTCCCTGTGATCTAGAGAGGCCCTGTGAACTAGAGAGTCCCTGTGATCTAGAGAGTTCCTGTGATCTAGAGAGGCCCTGTGAACTAGAGAGTCCCTGTGATCTAGAGAGTTCCTGTGATCTAGAGAGGCCCTGTGAACTAGAGAGTCCCTGTGATCTAGAGCGGCCCTGTGATCTAGCGAATCCCTGTGATCTAGAGAGTCCCTGTGATCTAGAGAGTCCCTTTGATCTAGAGAGTCCCTGTGATCTAGAGAGTCCCTGTGATCTAGAGAATCCCTGTGATCTAGAGCCTCCCTTTGATCTAGATAGTCCCTGTGATCTAGAGAGTCACTGTGATCTAGAGAGTCCCTGTGATCTAGAGCCTCCCTTTGATCTAGAGAGTCCCTGTGATCTAGAGAGTCCCTGTGATCTAGAGAATCCCTGTGATCTAGAGAGTCCCTGTGATCTAGAAAGTCCCTGTGATCAATACAATTCAATAAATAAACATCCAATAACCACAACACAAAATCTGAATTTTTTAAATATTTGCTAACCAATTTAAAATAAAATCTCCAAAATAACTGCTGACACACACATGAGCAGTCTTTGGCAAGGTCTACAGTTTCAGGACATGTTTGGAATCCACAGACGAGGAATTCAATGAATTGCTGCTTTCTGCTTGGCTGGAAAAAATATATATTAGAAAATATTTCATTCCCACTGACATCATCACTCTAAACCAGGGGTGTCCAAAGTGTGGCCCGGGGGCTTATTATTTATTATTTATTATTTATTATAGCCCCTCCACACATTGTTCAAATACAATGAATGTATTATTATTGAGATACATTATATTGCCAAAAGTATTCTCTCATGTCAGACTCTCTGGCTGATACCAACTCTCTCATGTCAGACTCTCTGGCTGATACCAACTCTCTCATGTCAGACTCTCTGGCTGATATCAACTCTCTCATGTCAGACTCCCTGGCTGATATCAACTCTCTCATGTCCGACTCTCTGGCTGATATCAACTCTCTCATGTCAGACTCTCTGGCTGATATCAACTCTCTTATGTCAGACTCCCTGGCTGATATCAACTCTCTTATGTCAGACTCTCTGGCTGATATCAACTCTCTTATGTCAGACTCCCTGGCTGATATCAACTCTCTTATGTCAGACTCTCTGGCTGATATCAACTCTCTCATGTCAGACTCCCTGGCTGATATCAACTCTCTCATGTCAGACTCCCTGGCCGATATCAACTCTCTTACATCAGACTCCCTGGCTGATATCAACTGTCTTATGTCAGACTCCCTGGCTGATATCAACATTGATGTTGATATCAGCCTGAAGGATGTGAGAACATTCCCTGCTGGAGAGAATGCTGGCTTTTGTCACAGCCTGGTTGGAACTTGACAGGTGACTAAATATTTCTTTTGAAGCAAAAAGCACATTTATCCTGATGTCAAAGAGAATACTATTTGTGTGTACCAGCATCTTTTGAGCTCAGCTTTATTGTTGAGGTTTATGGAGTGGCCAAGTCTCCAGAGTCCTACTTGTCCAAAGTTTATACCGCTTTGAAAGACTTGTAAAGCTCTTTATATACTCCACAACGTTAAACACAGCAGAACTGGTTCTTCATGCCGTGGTCTCCATCCCTGCCCTTCATTTCACACGTGGTTTTTTTGCCCTGACATCCTTGCTACTGTTTGTTCCTCTATTAGATCCAATCCAATCCAGTACACTTTATTTATATAGCACATTTTAAACAACAACATTTTTTCCAAAGTGCTAAACAACAATATTAAAAACACGATTCAAATATTATCCTTAGCTCCACCAATGACTGAATAAAAACAAAATAATAAATATAAATGTCAGGTTCAAACACTGATGACATTTATTAAACAGACAAGAAGCAAGGAATCATGCAGAGACAGAGTTAAATTGTACGTATGAGGAGAGACGTATTGGGCTGTACACTTAGTTACAGTTCCAACCTACGCTCTAAGGCACAGCCCACGTGCTCCTCTATTTATTCGGAAGGTCCCTGGTTACATCACTGAGGCTGCTTCTGAAGGAAGGGGGGTTAATTTCAGCAGCCCCAGTTAGACACAATATATGATTATTCAGAAATGGAAATGTGCTGACACTCGTGATATCGCCCTGTCTCTGCTTTGTCTGCGTCACGGCACTCGATGTTCGGCCTTGGCAGTCAGCAGGCCCGGTCTGGACACAAACACTGATACGAGACGACTCGCAATCCAAGATTGCAAGTTGTCCCTTTTGCACAGATAGAAAAATACAACTTCAGCACAATTGATAATAACTACCGTAATTTCCGGACTATAAGCCGCTACTTTTTCCCCTCGTTCTGGTCCCTGCGGCTTATACAAGGGTGCGGCTTATTTACGGCCTGTTCTTCTCCGACACCGACGAAGAGGATTTCGGTGGTTTTAGTACGCAGGAGGAAGACGATGACACAATGATTAAAGACTGACTTTTCATATAGCGGTAGGCTGGTTATTTTGATAACGTACAGGCGAGCACTTTGTATTACTTTGCACCGTTGTATTATTTGTACTCTGCACGAATGCTGTTCGCCATGTCAAAGATGTGAAAGTTTGATTGAATGATTGAAAGATTTATTGTTAATAAATGGGACGCTTTGCGTTCCCAAACAGTCATCTCTGTCCCGACAATCCCCTCCGTGGTAGCAGGAACCCCTATATACTACGCTAATTACACATCAAAACCCTGCGGCTTATAGTCGGGTGCGGCTTATATATGGAGCAATCTGTATTTTCCCCTAAATTTAACTGGTGCGGCTTATAGTCAGGTGCGGCTTATAGTCCGGAAATTACGGTATAGCAACGGCCTTTAAGCATAAGAGTTGTGTGATAACTTACACATAATTAGTAGGGATATTATCGGCCGATAAATGCGTTAAAATGTATTATCGGAAATGATCGGTATCGGTTTTTTTATTATCTGTATCGTTTTTAAATGTTTTATTTTATTTTTTATTTTATTTTATTTTTTTTATTAAATCAACATAAAAAACACAAGATACACTCACAATTAGTGCACCAACCCAAAAAACCTCCCTCCCCCCATTTCTTTCTGTTATCAATATTCTGGTTCCTACCTTATATATCAATATATATCTATACAGTCTGCAAGGGATACAGTCCGTAAGCACACATGATTGTGCGTGCTGCTGCTCCACTAATAGTACTAACCTTTAACACTTCATTTTACTCATTTTCATTATTTACTAGTTTCTATGTAACTGTTTTTATATTGTTTTACTTTCTTTTTTATTCAAGAAAATGTTTTTAATGTAGTTATCTTATTATTATTATTTTTTTTTTTTAAAGTACGTTATCTTCACCATACATGGTTGTCCAAATTAGGCATAATAATGTGTTAATTCCACGACTGCATATATCGGTTGATATCGGTATCGGTTGATATCGGTATCGGTAATTAAAGAGTTGGACACTATCGGAATATCGGATATCGGCAAAAAGCCATTATCGGACATCCCTAATAATTAGTCTAACAATAAAACCAATATAAAATTAAATATGATTAAAAACAATTTTAAAGGGTAAAATTAAAACAATAAATAGAGATAAAACATTAAAAACGCAGAGGAGCACACAACTAACGTAGTGTTAAAAGGCAGAGAATAAAAGTGGGTCTTAAGACGAGACTTCAAACACTCCAGTGTGGGAGCAGTTGGAACATGGAGGGGCAGAATGTTCCAGAGCTTAGACCCTGTCTACCCTGGTTTGAAGTCTTTTAAGTAAGATAACGGTAAGACGGTAGATTGGTCAAGACAGGAAGTGAACTAACCAGCGACACGATGAAGGGTGTAGCATGAAATTGTAGTCGCTCTGCTCCTTTTCAGACATGTTGAATTGTGCAACTGGAACCAAGTGAAGCTCTTTGGTGTAACTTTGGTTAATTAATGAATTGAACTCAACCCTGGTGGAGTCCAAAGGTCTCAAAGATAATTGCAGATTACTACCATGAATTGATTAACGTGGACCCCGACTTAAACAAGTTGAACAACTTATTGGGGTGTTACCATTTAGTGGTCAATTGTACGGAATATGTACTGTACTGTGCAATCTACTAATAAAAGTCTCAATCAATCAATCAATGTGTCCACGCAGTTATTACGCATATTTTTTTGATCAAAAATGTTTAAATGTTGTTTTTACTTTGTAAATATAGTGTCTTGGTCTGCATGACCATTTTTGGGCATTTGTGTTTTCCTGTGTTTCGTGTTTTTTCCTGTCTCGCGCTCTTATTTTTGCTCCACTTCCTGTTTTGTTTATGTCTTGCAGTGACTTCACCACTGTTTCTGAGCACTGTTCCCCTCACCTGCTCTTGATTAGTGATCCGGGGACTCACCAGCTTCTGATCTCACATCAGGAAGGCGACGCTGGCTTCTAAAGTCGCGACCGATGTCGAAGGGTGTGCTTTTGGATTTCCAGGAGACGTTGGCAATGTTCAAATACAGGCTGGAAACACTTATTTAATTGTGCATATGACAACTGAAAGTATTTTATCTGCACTGTTTGATTTATTTTATTTGATTTATGATTGTTTTTATGATGATTTTATGTTCAACTTTTAATTTGAACCATGACCATTTTTATGATTAATTTACATTTTTATTTTTGCCTTCTTGTAATTTTCTGTAAAGCACTTTAAATTGCCTTGTGTACAAATTAGGCTCTATGAATACACGTTTGGATTTTTGCCAGCCTACCCCTAATTAAAAGACTATTTTCTGCACTTTGCCTGCCATCTCTGCATATAGGGGTCACACTACCAGCTGTCACACACAACCGTGACATATAGGGTAATTATCGTATCGTGATCAAATCTCCCGATGAGTGGGTAACCACGAAACAGGCTTGTCGGGATGAACCTGTAGTCCATTTGTCTCTTTCTCATACTACTATATACCACTCACGTATTGAGCACTGTTTTACAGAAATTAATCCTACGTTGTATGTATATATATATATATATATATATATATATATATATATATATATATATATATATATATATATAGTTGAGGTTTCTGTGGTTTATCCGTTATACGGTGGTCAATACCGGGGTAGAGCGGAATATACGTTAGGTCAGAAAAAACACAGAGGCTATATCATCCCTACAAGCCTGTTTCGCAGGTTTCCCTGCTCGTCAGGGGACCTTTGGACTCCACCGGTGTTGATTTTTATCCCGTGATGAGCAGGGAAATGTAGGGATGATATAGCCTCGCTTTAGTTTTTGGCTAAGACCAGGGATCTTGGGCTGGAAAAGGTTATTGACCAGTGTTCACGATGATAAGATATTGTTCATTTTTTTCTATAGTATTGTTCTTGTGGTACTCATTGGGCTGAATCTGCGACCTCTGGTGCTAAAGTGTACGCCATCTAATGTCTGGTAAGTGTGCTGCTATGGCAATAAAGCGCCTCAAATCCTTAAATATTCTTTTGTTTTGAATATGGGTGTCCAAACTTGTTCCAACGAGGGTCGCATTCACAACAATTATAGGAAATGAATGTAGTGTCTAATACCTAGGACTTTCAAAAACAATAAATGAACTTATGTTATTAATTACAAAAAATATTGCATTAATCACGTATATGTGCAGATTAATGAAGAAATGTATTTCGCTCCTTGACCTTCTAATTATTCTAACAATAACATTGCATTTGTGTCCAAATATTGGGGTCTTAATTGAAATGATAAAAACAAGGAATATCCCTAACAACCATGATTAATCCAAATTGTGATTAATCAGATTGTTATTTTTTAAATCATTGTGTCAAAGTTTTTTGGTGACGAACCCCAAGATGCAGAGAAGGCGGCAGGCATTGTGCGAGGAAACATGATTTAATTAAACACTATAGCAAAAACAAACAAAAGGGAACAAACAAAAGGCGCGCACAAGGCGGAGAACAAACCAGGCTATGAACTAAAATAGCACAAAGGCTAACTGTGGACAAGAAACAAAAACACTTACTGTGACACGAAGGAACTATGACTCGAGCGGAGTGGACAAAAGTAGACAGAGCTACAACGACAAATAGTGACAGGTAGAAGCTACAGGTAGAAGTGACAATAATCCAGCAGTCACTGGAGGGCAGGACAGGTTTAAATAGCAGCTGGCTGATTGGCACCAGGTGTGGCCAGGTGCCAATCAGCTAGAGCTGAGGGGAAAAAGCACTCAGGGAGACAATCAGGAAATAACCGAAATAAGAGTGCTGACAGGAACTAAAAACAGGAAACCAAGACAAACGCAGAGGAAAACTAAAACTTGACCAAACTGTCAGGGACAACCCTGACACATTGACAGCACTACTGTAACATATCTCAATAATAATGAATTCATTTTATTTTATTCCATAAAAAACTAGCTAAGTGCCGAAATAGGACCCCGGGCCACACTTTGGACACCCCTGGTTTAGCGTGATGATGGCAGTGGGAATGAAATATTTTCTAATATCTATTTTTTCCAGCCAAGCAGAAGGCAGAAATTCATTGAATTCCTCGTCTGTGGATTCCAAACATGTCCTGAAAACGGTAGAACTTGCCAAAGACTGCTCGTGTGCGTGTCAGCAGTTATTTTGGAGATTTTGTTTTAAATTGTTTAGCAAATATTTTAAAAATCCTGATTTTGTGTTGTGGTTATTGAGTGTTTTTTTGTCGAATTTGTAAGAAAACTGTTTTAATTTGATTGAATATATAAGCGACACCATCAATTAAAATCTGGTCCTCTCTGCAAGGACACCACTAAAATAATAATATATATATATATTTAGCTGCATGGAACATTTGGAGTGCTGTGTGATTGTAGAAGGAAGATGGATGGAGACATGGAGGAGGTCACGGACACTGAGGGTGGATGAGGAGGGTGTGGTTCTTGCAGCTCAGTGCCAGAAGTTATTGATTGGGCCTAGCAGCGCACACACACACACACACACACACACACACACACACACACACACACACACACACACACACACACACACACACACACACACACACACACACACACACACACACACACACACACACATGTCTTGCCTACTTTGTGTGGACCCACGTTTGGTTAGTGGGTTGTGAGGGCCCCCCTTTCCACTATAGCTAGAATGATGAAAAAATATACATCTAGCCCTAGATGGGAGTAGAGAGTTGCAACTAGGGATGTCAGATAATGGCTTTTTGCCGATATCCAATTATTCCGATATTGTCCAACTCTTTAATTACCGATACCGATATCAACCGATACCGATATCAACCGATATATGCAGTCGTGGAATTAACACATTGTTATGCCTAATTTGGACAACCAGGTATGGTGAAGATAAGGTACTTTTTAAAAAAATTAATAAAATAAGATAAATAAATTAAAAACAGTTTCTTGAATAAAAAAGAAAGTAAAACAATATAAAAACAGTTACATAGAAACTAGTAATTAATGAAAATGAGTAAAATTAACTGTTAAAGGTTAGTACTATTAGTGGAGCAGCAGCACGCACAATCATGTGTGCTTACGGACTGTATCCCTTGCAGACTGTATTGATATATATTGATATATAATGTAGGAACCAGAATATTAATAACAGAAAAGATACAACCCTTTTGTGTGAATGAGTGTAAATGGGGGAGGGAGGTTTTTTGGGTTGGTGCAATAATTGTATGTGTATCTTGTGTTTTTATGTTGATTTAACAAAAACAAAAAAAAACAAAACAACAACAAAAAACGATACCGATAATTAAAAAAAACGATACCGATAATTTCCGATATTACATTTTAAAGCATTTATCGGACATCCCTAGTTGCAACCTCACTTCAGAATGCAAAACACACAAAGTAAAAAAAATATTTTACTTTTGTAGTTGTGAGGACCAGGCAAATGTCCTCACAAGTTAAAAGATCCTCACAGAAAGGGTGGTTTATCAAGTGTATGTCCACACAAGGATGGTGAGACAAGTGCACACACACACACACACACACACACACACACACACACACACACACACACACACACACACACACACACACACACACACACACACACACACACACACACACACACACACACACACACACACACACACACAATAATTCTCTCGGAGGTCCCGATGGTAATAGAGAGAGGTGTGATGAAGAGAAGATGATGGAGGAAGATGACAGCGTTGACCGGGTGTCATGTGACAGGTGTCGCTACAACTAGCCACTTAGCTTTTCACTCAGACTGGCTGTCAAGGTTGGCCAGTGTGTTTATGGCACATAAATCAGCCTTTGGAATGTCTTCTTCATATGGAAGGTGATTCTCTTCCTACAGACCTAAGAGGTCCTTAAAAGTCACTAACACATTTGTCCTGAATGACAAAATAATATTCATTTTCTTCTATAAAATATGTTTTTCCACTGGAACAAGAACATTTGTCAACCAGCTATTGCAAGGAATTTAGGGATTTAAAACGGGAGATAAACATAGATTTACTAAATACAGACCAGTGTCACTGTTGTCACAATTTTCTAAAATAATTGAAAAAATATTTGTAGAAAAATGAGACAGTTTTATTGAAAAGAACATGTTGTTGAGTGAGAGCCAGTGTGGATTCCGGACCAATAGATCCACTGCTTCAGCTGTAATGAATATAATGGAGGATATAGCAACAGAAACTGATAATAAGAAATAAACTATAGGGCTGTTTATCCATCTTAAAAAAGCATTTGACACTATAGATCATTCTATATTATTGTCCAAGTGGCATTCATTTGGTGTGAGAGGAGTAGTTTTACACTGGCTAAGAAGTTATTTAGATAATAGACAAGAGTTTGTGGATTTTGTGGGTAATACGTCTGAGCAAATGAGGATTGAATGTGGAATTCCACAAGGTTCGGTTTTGGGACTGTTGCATTGACCCCAAACCTAACCCTAACCCTAACCATAACCCAAACCTAACCCTAACCCTAACCCTAACACAACCCTAACCCTAACCCCAACCCTAACCCTAACCCTAACCCTAACCCCCCGGGGACCTTGCGTGCGGTTTGGGCGCCGTCCTGGTTTACCATAGACGGACCGTGCATACCCCCCTACCCCCCACTACCTTCTCCTAACCCTAACCCCAACCCCAACTCTAACCCCAACCCCAACCCTGACCCAACCACAACCCTAAACCTAACGCTAATCCTAACCCCAAACCTAACCGTGACCCTAACACAACCCTAACCCTAACCCTCACCCCAAACCTAACCCTAACCCCCCGGGGACATTGCGTGTGGTTTGGGCGCCGTCCTGGTTTACCATAGACGGACCGTGAATGCCCCCCTAGCCCCACCCCCTTCCCCTAACCCTAACCCAACCCCAACTCTAACCCCAACCCCAACCAAACCCCAACCCTAAACATAATTCTAACCCCAACCCCAACCCTAACCCTAACTTTAACACAACCCTAACCCTAACCCAAAGCCTAACACTAACCCTAACCCTAACACAACCCTAACCCCAACCCTAACACTATCCCTAACCCTAACCCTAACCCCAACCCTAACACTATCCCTAATCATAACCCTAAACCTAACCCTAACCCCCCGGGGACCTTGCATGCGGTTTGGGCGCCGTCCTGGTTTACCATAGACGGACCGTGCATACCGCCCCTACCCCCCACCCCTTCCCCTAACCCTAACCCCATCCCCAACTCTAACCCTAACCCCAACCCTAACCCAACCCCAACCCTAAACCTAACCATAACCCCAAACCTCACCCCAACCCCAACCCCAACCCTAACCCTAACACAACTCTAACCCTAACCCTAAACCTAACCCTAACACAACCCTAACCCCAACCCTAACCCCAACCCTAACACTATCCCTAACCCTAACCCTAACCCAAAGCCTAACCCTAACCCTAACACAACCCTAACCCCAACCCCAACCCTAACACTATCCCTAACCCTAACCCAAACCTAACCCCCCGGGGACCTTGCGTGCGGTTTGGGCGCCGTCCTGGTTTACCATAGACGGACCGTGCATATCCCCCTACCCCCCACCCCCTTCCCCCAACCCCAACCCCAACCCTAACCCAACCCTAACCCTAACCCATCTGGGGTGTCTGGACGCATTCCAGTGAGGAGTTCAGCGTGTTTTTGAACGCGCTGAACACTCACAATAAAAATATTACCATCAAGTCGACCATGAGCAGTACTTCTGTCGACTTTTTGGACAGCACTACATTCAAGGGTCCCGACTTTGCTATTACGCAACACTTGGACATCCGGGTGTTCTTCAAGGAGACCGACACCCATGCGCTCCTTTACAGAAGCAGCTTCCACCCCAAGCACACCTTTGCGGGGTTGGTGAAATCCCAATTATTGAGGTTTCATCGTATCTGCACCAGGCGGGAGGACTTCCTGGTGGCCTCGAGGACCCTCTTTTCTGCTCTGATGGGGAGGGGCTATTCCAGGTCCTTCCTCAGACGGCAGTTTGGGGTCTTCTTGGACCCGAAGGGACCTCCCCCTGGGACAGACATGATTCCTCTTATCACCACCTACTCTCCTTCGGCCGTGCGGGCCGCTTGGAAGGTCAAAGACCACTTCCGGATCTTTGTGGAGAGTAGTGGGAGGCTGCCGGGGCGCTATGTGGTGCCGGCCTATCGTAAGAACCCCAACTTGAATGATCAGTTGGTCAGGGCCAGGGTCTGCTCATCGAGAGACCCGCCCTCCACTAAGAGGGACGCCCTTGTCCGCCACTCACAATGGTTGGTGAACCCCCATAACCGCAAGGTTTTCCAGCCGTTGTGCCGTGGCGGCCGACACACACAGAACTGTGTGTATGTCATTCGTTGTCAGCAATGTGGGTGTATGTATGTGGGTGAGACGGGCAATACCTTAGCCAGGAGATTCGCCCAGCACAAATACAACATTGTTAGACAAAAAAATACTCACCTGGTTCAGCATTTTCTCCTGCACGGATGGTCTTCCGTCCGGGTGACTGTCGTAGAGACGGATCCCAAATGGAGCCTCGCCCAACGTCACAGGGCGGAGCTCCTTTGGATCACCAAATTAGGCACCAGACATCCGGGGGGCCTAAATGAGGTGTGAGTATTAGTCCGTTGGATTGTAGATGGACAGTGCACATTCCCTGCTCCTAACCTTAACCCTAACCCCACCCCCTTCTCCTAACCCTAACCCCAACCCCAACTCTAACCCTAACCCTAACCCTAAAATCCTTACCATAAACCTAACTCTAACCCTAACCCTAACCCAAAGCCTAACCCTAACCCTAACACAACCCTAACCCTAACCCCAACACTATCTCTAACCCTAACTCAAACCTAACCCTAACCCTCACCCTCCGGGGACCTTGCGTGCGGTTTGGGCGCCGTCCTGGTTTACCATAGACGGACCGTGCATACCCCCCTACCTCCACCCCCTTCCCCTAACCCTAACCCCAACCCCAACTCTAACCCTAGCCCTAAACGTAACCCAACCCTAACCCTAACCCTAACCCCAACCCTAACCCTAACCCTAACCCTAAAATCCTTACCATAAACCTAACTCTAACCCTAACCCTAACCCTAACCCTAACACAACCCTAACCCTAACCCCAATACTACCCCGAACCCTAACTCAAACCTAACCCTAACCCTAACCCTCCGGGGACCTTGCGTGTGGTTTGGGCGCCGTCCTGGTTTACCATAAACGGACCGTGCATACCCCCTACCCCCACCCCCTTCCCCTAACCCTAACCCCAACCCTAACCCTAACCCTAAACCTAACCCAACCCTAACCCTAACCCTAACCCTAACCCCAACCCTAAACCTAACCTCAAAACCCAAAACCCAACCCCCAACCCTAACCCTAACCCTAAACCTAACCCTAACCCCAAACCTAACCCTAAACTCTAACCCTAAAACAGCCCTAACCCTAACCCCAAACCTAACCTGTCTCATGAGGTACCTACACATAACGTTACGTTAGTCCATGTACCACACACAGTAACGCAACGTTAGACGGCGGTCAGCAGCACTGCGTATTTTAGCCACCTACAAAAAGACAAACATAGTCCAATAAAGGTCAGTTCAAATGTATACTATAATAAGAATATGTGTACATATTGCATAGGGCCCTGACCTGTAAAAAGTACAACTCTGTTCATTGTTATGTTCATGTATTTGTTATGTTTGTCATGTGTACGCACACATCAACACACATCCAGTATGAGATGAGATCAATGAGAATAGGTAAGAACAGGATAGAAAGTGGTGTGGAACTAGTTACAATGCAAGATGCCATGGAAATACAATGTTAACACTTTTGTGCAAATAAGTACAGTTGCACTTGTTTTTTCAAATGTGTTTATTCTGTAAAGGAATGAGTTAAATGTTTAAAATGACTGGTTAGTAGTGCTATTATGAAGTGCAATGTCAGCACTATTTGTTTTCCTACAATTTCAAATGCACTTGTTTTAATAAGTAAATACAGCGTTTTAAAAGCATACACAATCTGTGTAAATATATTAGTCTGTGGTTAAAAAGACTTGAAAGGACTCGAAACTCAAAATGCAGGACTTGGGACTTGACTTGAGACTTTCCAGTCTTGACTTTGGACTTGACTCGGGACTTGCCTGTCTTGACTTGGGACTTGACTCGAGACTTGAGGGCAAAGACTTGAGACTTACTTGTGACTTGCAAAACAATGACTTGGTCCCACCTCTGGTATTCAGTGAGGTAAGATGAATGAAATGTTCATTGCTCCTGCCAAATGAATTGCACTGAGTGGAGCGCATCACCACTCCAAGATGGCGGCCCCGCGTCTCGTCATCGCCAGCAGGCAGTAGCGCTCCATGCTGCGTACCCTTAGAACATGTCTATGATCACTACCACTTGCATCTCATTAGCCAATCAACCCCGCTCTCTTGTTGGCCCCACCCTCTTTTTCCACCTTACTCCAGCCAATTAGCTCCCAGCTCTCCTCCTGCTCCCGCCCCGCCCCCAGATGAGCGTCACGTGACATGATTAGCTCGCCCCATTTAGCAAGTAGCTAAAATGTCTCTTTTGGGACCTCTTGGCCTCCTCTCATGACAGCAATGATTGGTAAAGTATGTGCCAGATGACTCATTAAAGTCTCCTTTAATGGACCGAACAGTTAATTGTGTGTGGGGGGGAAGTCATCAACTTGATTTTGAAACAACATGCTAGCTGGTAGCTACAGGATGGATGATTAGAAGTGTAAAAGTTCTTTTGGGAATGTTCTAGAAATGTGAGGCTCCTCTATTGACTGTTTGTGTCTTTCTTGTGTGCCACATAAAGGCAATGGAGTTGTTTAGAAGATACAACAATATTGCTTTCCTTCCCTCCTTTCTATTCTCCCTCAACATCAAAAACGTATTTTGTTCCTATTTCTTCATTGTTTTTTTCTAATTCAGGTTTTTTTTTAAATTTTACCGTCACTATTTAATTCTTGTTGTTGATGTTCTCTGCTGGCTGTACATATCCTACCAAGTCAGACCTACACTGTGTCAATGTCCATTTCTCTGATGATGCAATTGTTGATGACTGAAGTGTTGATATCAACTAAACCCTCCTCATCCCACC
>NC_084739.1:71564969-71627469 GCF_033978785.1 Entelurus aequoreus
TGCCGATTAATTTAGTCATCGGTTCGTTGGATCTATGCTATGTGCATGCGCAGTGTTTTTTTTTTAATTAAAAAAAAAAAAAAAGTATTTTATTTTTTAAATAAACCTTTATTTATAAACTGCAACATTTACAAACAGCTGAGAAACAATAATCAAAATAAGTATGGTGCCAGTATGCTGTTTTTTTCCAATAAAATACTGGATAGGATAGAAATGTAGTTGGTCTCCTTTATCCGATTATTAATCGATTTATCGAAGTAATAATCGACAGATTAATCGATTATCAAATTAATCGTTAGTTGCAGCCCTAGTGTGTGTGTGTGTGTTTGTGTGTGTGTGTGTGTTGATGTCAGGGGTGTGCAAAGTGTGGCCCGCTGTGTGTGTGTGTGTGTGTTAGGGCTGCAACAACTAATCGACTAAAATCGATTATTAAAATAGTTGCCGATTAATTTAGTCATCGGTTCGTTGGATCTATGCTATGCGCATGCGCAGAGTTTTTTTTTAATTAAAAAAAAAAAAAAAAGTATTTCATTTTTTATTTTTTTAATAGACCTTTATTTATAAACTGCAACATTTACAAACAGCTGAGAAACAATAATCAAAATAAGTATGGTGCCAGTATGCTGTTTTTTTCCCAATAAAATACCGGATAGGATAGAAATGTAGTTTGTCTCTTTTATCCGATTATTAATCGATTAATCGAAGTAATAATCGACAGATTATTTGATTATCAAATTAATCGTTAGTTGCAGCCCTAGAGTGTGTGTGTGTGTGTATGTGTGTGTGTGTGTGTGTGTTGATGTCAGGAGTGTGCAAAGTGTGGCCTGCTGTGTGTGTGTGTGTTAGGGCTGCAACAACTAATTGATTAAAATCGATTATTAAAATAGTTGCCGATTAATTTAGTCATCGATTCGTTGGATCTATGCTATGCGCATGCGCAGAGTTTTTTTTTTATTTTTTAAATTAAAGACATTTTTTTTTTAATTTAAATTTTTTTTTTTGGATAAACCTTTATTTATAAACTGCAACATTTACAAACAGCTGAGAAACAATAATCAAAATAAGTATGGTGCCAGTATGCTGTTTTTTTTCCAATAAAATACTGGATAGGATAGAAATGTAGTTTGTCTCTTTTATCCGAGTATTAATCGATTAATCAAAGTAATAATCGACATATTAATCGATTATCAAATTAATCGTTAGTTGCAGCCTTAGGGTGTGTGTGTGTGTGTGTGTGTGTGTGTGTGTTGATGTCAAGGGTGTGCAAAGTGTGGCCCGCTGTGTGTGTGTGTGTGTGTGTGTGTTGATGTCAGGGGTGTGCAAAGTATGGCCCGCTGTGTGTGTGTGTGTTAGGGCTGCAACATCTAATCGATTAAAATCGATTATTAAAATAGTTGCCGATTAGTTTAGTCATCGATTCGTTGGATGTATGCTATGCTCATGCACAGAGGTTTTTTGTTTTAAAAAAAAATAAAAGACATTTTTTTTTAAGTTTAAATTTATTTATTTTAATAAACCTTTATTTATAAACTGCAACATTTACAAACAGCTGAGAAACAATAATCAAAATAAGTATGGTGCCAGTATGCTGTTTTTTTTCAATAAAATACTGGATAGGATAGAAATGTAGTTTGTCTCTTTTATCCGACTATTAATCGAAGTAATAATCGAAAGATTAATCGATAATCAAATTAATCGTTAGTTGCAGCCCTAGTGTGTGTGTGTATGTGTTGATGTCAGGGGTGTGCAAAGTGTGGCCCGCTGTGTGTGTATGTGTTGATGTCAGGGGTGTGCAAAGTGTGGCCCGCTGTGTGTGTGTGTGTTGATGTCAGGGGTGTGCAAAGTGTGGCCCGCTGTGTGTGTGTGTGTGTGTGTTGATGTCAGGGGTGTGCAAAGTGTGGCCCGCTGTGGGTGTGTGTGTGTTGATGTCAGGGGTGTGCAAAGTGTGGCCCGCTGTGTGTGTGTGTGTGTGTTGATGTCAGGGGTGTGCAAAGTGTGGCCCGCTGTGTGTGTGTGTGTGTGTGTGTTGATGTCAGGGGTGTGCAAAGTGTGGCCCGCTGGCCCATTTTTGGTTGGCCTTTGCGTTACTGTAAAATAAAATCCATCATGAGATGATGCTTATTTGCCTTGCACACCAGTTCAGCCTTTTGTGACCCACACAGGCTCGCTTTTAGCATTTTTAATGCACAAAATGACCCCCCCCCACCCCCCAGCCCTACCCCTTTTTTTTTTTTTATATTTCCATATGCGGAAAAAGTTTGGACACCCCCGTCTTATGTAACGCATCACCACTCTGTTGTTGTCTTTCCTTATTTTTCAAACTCCAGCCGTTTGAAGCCTCACAAAACATGTTTTGACTCATGACTTGGAATGTCGGCGTGTGCGTGTGAACGAGCTCTCACATGCGTGCGTGTCGTTTTTTTTTTTTTTTTTCTTCTCGTCTTTGTGTTTTCCGGCTACTTCATACAAAACCAGCGTGTCTTCTCGCTGGTATAAACCAAGCTAAGAAGCAGTGTGGTTCACTCCCCTTTCCACGCGAGAAAGCCTAAAGCTTTATTTGGGTTTGGCCCTTGAGGATGTTGGATTTATTAGACCAGAGAAAAAAGGGGGTTGGGGTTAAACAAGATAGCAGTCATACATTTTAACAAGGTGGCATTGGATGTGTTGTTGGGAAGTGACATTCTTCATATTTGCAGTTACATTTATAGACACTCTGGTATTTGTCACCTTAGAACTGGCCGGATGTCCGTGTTGGTTTGCACGTTGACGTGGATTAAGTGTGATTTTTGTGTCTTCTCATATTTATTATAGAAGCAATATGACATGTGGAGCAACTGAAAACTGGCCTTTCATATGCATGCTGGGCCGGCCCGTGGCATAGGCCGTATAGGCAAATGCTAAGGGCGCCGTCCATCAGGGGGCGCCACGCCAGTGCCACAAATGTTGGAGGAAAAAAATAAAAAAGTTGGTACTATTATTTCTAAATACATAAAATAATCCCACGTTAATTAAAATGCAAAGTAAAGCCTATTTAATAGAAATATTATTTGTTACAACATTACGCCCCCCGTCCCCCCGCACGGTGCGCCCCCTCCCTTCCCGTATCATGACTCTTTTTGGACGTCACCACATCAAAAAATCAACACAAGATGTCAAAACGGCCAAAACTGTCAGGTGCCCAGGGAAGAAAAAAGAGAAAAGAAGAGGAGAAACGAGAAAAAAACAGAGGTAGCAGGTAGGTAACGTTAGCCTACATGAAATTATTTGTCTGTTACAGAATGTGATAGTAACCTTTAGCATTAAGCTAATGTTACATGATTCGGCAATTCCTAATCAATAAATAGCTAGTTCTGTTTTAACGTCGGGTTAATATTGTGGAGGGGGCTAAATTGTTATGGAAAATAATAATGTAACGTTAGGTAATTACTAGAGATGTCCGATAAATGCTTTAAAATGTAATATCGGAAATTATCGGTATCGTTTTTTTAATTATCGGTATAGTTATGTTTTTTTTTGTTGTTTTTAAATTTTTTTTTTTATTAAATCAACATAAAAAACACAAGATACACTTACAATTAGTGCACCAACCCAAAAAAAACTCCCTCCCCCATTTACACTCATTCACACAAAAGGGTTGTTTATTTCTGTTATTAATATTCTGCTTCCTACATTATATATCAATATATATCAATACAGTCTGGGATACAGTCCGTAAGCACACATGATTGTGCGTGCTACTGCTCCACTAATAGTACAAACCTTTAACAGTTAATTTTACTCATTTTCATTCATTACTAGTTTCTATGTAACTGTTTTTATATTGTTTTACTTTCTTTTGTATTCAAGAAAATGTTTTTCATTTATTTATCTTATTATTATTATTTTTTTAAAAGGACCTTATCTTCACCATACCTGGTTGTTCAAATTAGGCATAATAATGTGTTAATTCCACGACTGTATATATCGGTATCGGTTGATATCGGTATCGGTAATTAAAGAGTTGGACAATATCGGAATATCGGATATCGGCAAAAAGCCATTATCGGACATCCCTAGTAACTACAGTACTCCCTGGTGTACAGTAATTTGTAAGTCATTCTAGTTAATGCAATATTAAAAAGCACAAATAGAGAACTCTGTTGGATCCCCTTTTTTTGTAATATAGTTGTTAAAGTCATACTGGTTTGATATCTTGTTTTGTGCAGTGCCTTATTTATATTGTATTTGTAATTTATTTTATGCAACTTGTTGACACGTTTTATTTTGTGTTTATGTATGTAAAAAATATTGTATTTCATTCATTTTTTATTTTTTGTATTCATTTATTCATCCATAGTTTTTTTTTAAATCTTGTTAACAATTCTGATTGTTAATTTGCTTTCTTTAAGTAAAAAACAAGGTCAAAGACAAAGCTATTCGGTTTCTTGTGAGTATATACACTTCACTGCCGATGTGGGGGGGCGCCACCTAAAATCTTGCTTAGGGCGCCAGATTGGTTAGGGCCGGGCCTGTATGCATGTAATACTAGGTATTTAATTTGTAACAGAACTCCGATGTCAACATGCCCCGCCCATCACCCAAAAATCAAATTTATTAACAGAGATAATGATTTTTTTGTGTTTATTTTTTTTCTATTGTTTTGTTGAATAACTTTTATGGTAGATATTGTAAATGCTGTACCGTATTTTTCGGACTATAAGTGGCAGTTTTTTTCATAGTTTGGCCGGGGGTGCGACTTATACTCAGGAGCGACTTATGTGTGAAATGATGAACACATTAGCGTAAAATATCCAATAATATTATTGATGTCATTCACGTAAGAGACTAGACGTATAAGATTTCATGGGATTTAGCGATTAGGAGTGACAGATTGTTTGGTAAATGTATAGCATGTTCTATATCAGGGGTCACCAACCTTTTTGAAACCAAGGGCTACTTCTTGGGTACTGATTAATGCGAAGGGCTACCAGTTTGATACACACTTAAATAAATTGCCGGAAGTAGCCAATTTGCTCAATTTACCTTTAACTCTGTTATTATTAATAATTAATGATATTTATCTTTGTGGAAACACTGATCATCTTAATGATTTCTCACAATAAATATATATAGAAACAGATAAATATCAATATGCAACACTTTATTTTTATATTTTCTCTAAGTGCACATTTTTCAAATTGAACATTTTCAAATGATCACTTCTAAGACAGTCTTGTGAAATCACAATGTCCCATTTTAACTAGCTAGCCACTAACATTGTTTAACAAATCATGAATTACTTTGCACCATGTTTGTACAAATAATAACTCATGTAAAATACAAAAGTAAACTCTCCAATTTTTAAATCATGTCACACTTTGAACTGGACACCAAATCTGTTATCTGTTTCTTTGTCAGTTAGTGGGAAGCCTGGCATTGCATGCTGTTAACTAGTGTGTTGTACTCTGGTGTGTAACTTGACACTGCAACTCTGAGTGAGTCTTGCAGATGTGCATCAGTGAGGCGTGTTCTGTGTTTGAAAGATTTTGTACAAAGAGTATGAATATGGGGGCCTGAAACTTCTCAACCTTGAAGCTATGTGTCTGTCTTTAAAAGCATCAATTGTTCCAAAGATGTATTTAAACATTGAGTGGTACACAAATGTCCTGTTGGACAAAAAACATGTACTGTATCAAAATAAATTGTATCCTTTTTTACAAGTGATCCCCTCCCAGAGAGTCTGCTGGGAAACATGGCGGGGTTCATAAAGGAAACAATCCACTCATAGTGGTGTTTTCAACTTTATGTGCCAGAAAAAAGAGACGATATTTTGCAGCAGTTAATATGGATGAACTCTAATATTGTAATAGATGGAAAGCCTTTCTTTTGGAAAAATATGTTTGGAAAGAGGAATCATTTTTGTCAATGATATTATCAATGAGAATGGTAAAATTATGAAGTATGATGAATTTAGAGCTATTTATGGTGATGCTTGCTCAAGCTTTTCATTTGATCAACTAACTGGAGTAATTGGGAAAAGATGGAAACAAATAATTAATTATTGAACTACTAAATTATTAGTTTGTAAACCTCTAACAAGAAATTCTAGTTGGCAAAAAGGAACTAAAATAAATGGAAAAATATATAATTTTTATTTAATAAAGAAATCTTTGAAGGCTGCCTCATACAACACAAATGGAAAATGGGAGGACTTTTTTGACTGCCCGTTGCCATGGGATGCCATATTCAAACTAATCTGTAAAACCACTATCGATGTGCAAAATCGTTATTTTCAAATTAAAATTATTTATAACTTCTTACCCACAGGGAAAATGTTAAAATTATGGAATATGACAGAGTCAGATGATTGCCGATTTTGTTGTCAGGAGCCTGAATCCACCCTGCATTTGTTTTGGTATTGTCATATTGTGTCTTTGTTTTGGGTGGAAGTTGAAAAAATGTGTTTAAGGATTGGTTTGTTTATGAAGCTTGATGTGGTTTCTGTTATTTTAGGAGAGTTCATTGACAATCATGATTTAGTCAATTTAATTATAGTACTCGGTAAAATGTTTATTTTTAAGGCCAAAAACAGATATTCACTTAGTATTACTTTCTTTAAAACATTTATTCAGTATTTTCTAACTTTAGAAAGTTACATGGTTGAAAACGATAATGATGCCAAAAAACATTAAAAAAAAGATGAGAAGTCCTCAAAGGCTTATTTTGATATATGTTGTTGTGTTCCCTAATTTGAGTGACCTGGACATAATCTGGACTGAACATAAATGCTTATTTTGAAAATGTAATTTTGTTTATAAATTATATGCAATCTGTTGTGTTCCCTAATTTTTTTCTGTGTACATGAATGAAGGTGTGTGTTGCTGAGTCCGACTTGGACATTATCTGGACTGGGCCTGGTTTAAAAAACCCTTTAAACAAATCTAATTTCATTGACAACCTGGTCTGTTGAAGATAAGGCCCTTTTTTTTAAAAATAAAATAAAATAAGATAAATAAATAAAAAACATTTTCTTGGGATAAAAAAGAAAGTAAAACAATATAAAAATAATTACATAAAAAATAGTAATTAATGAAAATGTTAGTGGACCAGCAGCCTATACAATCATGTGTGCTTCAGGGACTGTGTCCCTTGCAGATGTGTTGTCTATGTTGTGGGAACCAGAATATTGGTAGCAGAAAGAAATAACCCCTTTTGTGTGAGTGGGTGTGGATGAGTGTGCATGGGGGATGTTGTTTGGGTTGATGCACTGATTGAAAGTGTATCTTGTGTTTTTTCTATGTAGATTTAATTTAAAAAAAAAAAAAAAAAAAAAAAAATTTTTTTTTTTTTTTTTTTTTTTTAATTTTAAAAAAATGTTGTTGTTTTTTAGAACAGGCCCGCGGGCGACTCATCTGGTCCTTACGGGCGACCTGGTGCCCGCGGGCACCGCGTTGGTGACCCCTGTTCTATATGTTATAGTTATTTGAATGACTCTTACCATAATATGTTACGTTAACATACCAGTTGGTTATTTATGCCTCATATAACGTACACTTATTCAGCCTGTTGTTCACTATTCTTTACACATTTTAAATTGCCTTTCAAATGTCTATTCTTGCTGTTGGCTTTTATCAAATACATTTCCCCCAAAAATGCGACTTATACTCCAGTGCGACTTATATATGTTTTTTTCCTTCTTTATTGTGCATTTTCGGCCGGTGCGACTTATACTCCGAAAAAATACGGTAGTTACAATCAATAAATGATTATTGAAGCAACAGAATATAAATTGCAGTGTTTCCCACACATTCATGTATTTGTCGCGGCCCGCCACGAAAGAATTAAGGCCGCCACAAATTTTTTTAAATTTTTTTTATTTTAATTTTATTTTATTTTTTGTCCTGTCCAGCTTCTCAGGCAACTCATATAGTTGATGTAGATGCCCATATCGGCTGTTCACATTTACTTTACAAAAGAGAAGTGTAGGATACTTCTCTTGTTGCCTTATTTGTATTTGACCACTACTGTTTTCTGTTTATTTGTTACTGACTGTGGCAGGACACCTCTGCCTCTGTTTCACTTTATGTTGCTGGTAAATAATATGGTTGTAGTAGTAGGCTAAAGTTAAATTATTTGGTATGCACTAATTAAAGGGGCAGAGTTTTAAGAGACATTTTAGCTTTTATATTTTTATAAGATGTATTTTTTGTAAGAACCACAATTAATAAATATATTTCAGTGAATAACTTATTGTTCAAATCTGTACATAAATATGTACATAAAGTGTTGTAATTATATTGTAAAATGGATGGATGGATGGACGTTTAAAACAAAACTGTTATTATTAATTAGTAAGTATACATTTTTTGAGCCTTTTTAGAGAAAATCATATCATTGTAGTACATTATGCAAATTACTCGATGATGTCAGGGTGACCACGCCCATAGCCACGCCCCCACCGCCACAGGTATCTTGGCAGTTTATGGGAAACGCTGTACATACATACATACACATATATATATATATGCTGAGAAACAATAATCAAAATAAGTATGGTGCCAGTATGCTGTTTTTTTCAATAAAATACTGGATAGGATAGAAATGTAGTTTGTCTCTTTGATCCGATTAATCGAAGTAATAATAGACAGATTAATCGATTATCAGATTAATCGCTAGTTGCAGCCCTTCATATATATATATATATATATATATATATATATATATATATATATATATATATATATATATATATATATATATATATATATATATATATATATATATATATATATATATACACTACCGTTCAAAAGTTTGGGGTCACATTGAAATGTCCTTATTTTTGAAGGAAAAGCACTGTACTTTTCAATGAAGATAACTTTAAACTAGTCTTAACTTGAAAGAAATACACTCTATACATTGCTAATGTGGTAAATGACTATTCTAGCTGCAAATGTCTGCTTTTTGGTGCAATGTCTACATAGGTGTATAGAGGCCCATTTCCAGCAACTATCACTCCAGTGTTCTAATGGTACAATGTGTTTGCTCTTTGGCTCAGAAGGCTAATTGATGATTAGAAAACCCTTGAGCAATCATGTTCACACATCTGAAAACACTTTAGCTCGTTACAGAAGCTACAAAACTGACCTTCCTTTGAGCAGATTAAGTTTCTGGAGCATCACATTGGTGGGGTCAATTAAACGCTCAAAATGGCCAGAAAAAGAGAACTTTCATCTGAAACTCGACAGTCTATTCTTGTTCTTAGAAATGAAGGCTATTCCACAAAATTGTTTGGGTGACCCCAAAATTTTGAATGGTAGTGTATATATATATATATATGTATAAATATATATATATATATATATATATATATATATATATATATATATATATATATATATATATATATATATATATATATGTATATATATATATATATATATATATATATATATATATATATATATATATATATATATATATATACATATATATATATATATATATATATATATATATATATATATATATATATATATATATATATATATATATATATATATATATATATATATATATATATATATATATATATATATATATATATATATATACACACATACATATACACACACACAAATATATATATATTTATGGGAAACACTGAATTTAATCTTTTTTTTCCCGCCCGATTAATGGTTTTTAGCCCTATGGGCAACAACTCTGTTTTTCCCGGCACTTCCTGTGCGACACAAGCAGACTACAGTGATGATAATCTTCCCTCGTCTTTCAAAACATGTCCCGTTGTGCATTCTAAAGCTCGTATGTTGCAAAGCAGGTCATTGTTTACAAACTAATCGCTTTTTGTGACATCCATGCCAATCATTTTTCGTCTTTTTAAAGACTTTTAGTTGGTTTTCCACCTAAAGTAGCACCTTTTTGTATCAGTTCCAAGCAATGCAAGATAGGGCATCATTTAATTAAATGTACGCGTGAAATAGTTTTATAGCTCCACTGATAATCCACAGCTGGCTATTTGAAACATTTTTCTGCTCCTTCCTCCGGTTGCAGCGCAGGTTGAGTTAAATCAAGCAACAGGATTATCACAAAGGCCCAAAGTTCCCAATAGACGTATCTTCCTCCTCAGCAGGCCGCGGTCTGTTATCTCCCCCACGCAGGCTCCACTCTCCAGCCACAGAGCACAAAAACCATGCATATTGATGCTCCTCTCTCACTTTCTTCCCTTACATGTTGCTCGTTTGCCGTCGTGCGCGCATGTGCGCATCACAGCTACGCCAGATGTGTTCATGATGGTAACCGTGGTAACGTGCATCTCTCCGGAGCAAAAGGGCTCACGGAGGAGGGTGCGGAGACGGAGAAAGCAACGAACGAATGAGGGAAGGGAGGGTAGGGAGGGAGGGAGGGATGGATGGAGGGTGCGGACTGGTGAACTTGTTGGCCAGATGAGAAATATTACATTTTTCATGAGGCAGCCGCTCTGATGGGCCCAGCTCGCACGTCCAATCAAGCTCCCACCGTGACAGAGACGGATGTAGAATCAAAAATGAGACGCAATGTTGTCTGAGTTTTCATATTTTTGCAGTTTCTGCTTCATTTGAGATATTTGCTTGTTCTATACGGCATGTAGGGATGATACTCGAAACCGGTTTTCCCGGTTGTTCGATAAGAAAAAAACCGAGTCCTCGGACTCGAATCCCTTTTTGAGAACCGGTACCCGTTATCGAGACCACTATAGTAAAGAAAAAGTGTTGGTTCTTTATTCGAATCCCTCGGAACGAATCCCGTCCCGACCAGAAATGCCCCGTGTGACATCACAAGAAATGACGTCACGTAGCTCAGTCATTAGGCGCAGATAGCGAAAGCAGGAAAAACAATGGACCGGAAAAAGCGTTCCAAGGTGTAATAAAGTTAAAAACAAAAGCTATAATCCAATGAATAACTTTACTGAGAGATTTGAGCAGGGTACAAACTCATGAAGAACACTTTTATGACCAACCGGAAACATAGCAACCAGGCTAGCAACGCACCTCCTTTACCGCAGCTGTCGCAACCTTCTTAAAGCAACCACAGCACATACATATATATACAACACTGCAGCACATACATATATATACAACATATCTCCCTTTTTTAACTTTTGTTTTTCTTTCCTTGTAAACAAAACAAAATCACACTGTATATGTGTTGTCTGTCTAATTATAAATAATGCAGATGAGGCGTGTTGGCTGAGTTCTTGACGTTTACTTTCACGGGTGACGACATGCAACAACATTTTTCGGGGCTACCGCGCATGCTCGTCACTCCCGTTGCATGCTGGGTAGTGTAGTTGTTATATTCCCTAGCTCATCACATCTTTCCCCCTATAAAGAAATAAGGTTAACTCAATAAAGTGTATTTCTTTTTTTAGCTTTAACTTTTCATTTGTTAGCATTGCAACCATATTTGCAAACAACTTTTCTCTTCATAGAATTTTCTTTCTTTCTTTAAAGTGCAAAAATGTCAAAGCATCATAACAAACAGTTATGTCAAATAGCAGCAGAATTGCACTTTTTGGAGAGCTGTATTATTTCCAGTTTTGTGCCCAAGGGACTGATTTTATTTAACACTATATTATTATTTATGCACCTATAGTGATCACGGAGACAGCTTGTTTTTGTGCTACTGTATATATTTGTTTTTCTGAAAAATCCCACTTAATATACTTTGGGTAACAACAGTCAATGTTTATTTATTTTATTTTATTTTTTTAGGGGGGTAACAGTCAATATTTATTTATTTATTAGATTAAATTGTTTTCTTATATAATAAAAGTGAGCTTTTGTTAAACCAAATATTGTGTGTTTTTTTCCATGTACAACAACCTATCTGGACTCCATAAGAGAATCGATAAGGAATCGGTTCGATAAGAGGATTCGACAATAGACTCGAACTCGATAATTTCTTATCAAACATCATCCCTAACGGCATGTAAACAAATTTTTAATATACCAGCATCTAAATGGAAAAAATTTGCAATTGAAAAGGCAGCCGAAATGGCGGAATATGCTGTAATACACACGCCAGGCCAGTAAATGGCAAGAGTTTCAAAATATACAGTCATCCCTTGAACGCATCGCGTTACTATGTATTGCGGTTTCACCACATTGTAGAGTCATATTTTAAAAATTGGTTTTCAAAGCATATTTCTTATCTAAATTACGACATATTGAATTTGCAAACAGCTAAAATGATACACAAAGCAAACTATAACCTGCTAGCCAAGAATGTACGACAATTCTTCTCAAAAAAAGAGGAGAAATATAATCTTAGAGAAAAATGTCATTTAAAGGCCTACTGAAAACCACTACTAGCGACCACGCAGTCTGATAGTTTATATACCAATGATGAAATCTTAACATTGCAACACATGCCAATACGGCCGGGTTAACTTATAAAGTGACATTTAAAATTTCCCGGGAAATATCCGGCTGAAACGTCGCGGTATGATGACGTATGCGCGTGACGAAGTCAGTATAACGGAAGTTATGGTACCCCGTAGAATCCTATACAAAAAGCTCTGTTTTCATTTCATAATTCCACAGTATTCTGGACATCTTTTGCAATTTGTTTAATGAACAATGAAGGCTGCAAAGAAGACAGTTGTAGGTGGGATCAGTGTATTAGCAGCGGACTACAGCAACACAACCAGGAGGACTTTGTTGGAGCGCTAGCCGCACTAGCCGCGCTAGCCGCGCTAGCCGCGCTAGCCGCCGACCTCACCTTGACTTCCTACGTCTCCGGGCCGCCAAACGCATCGGGTGAAGTCCTTCGTCCTTCTGCCGATCGCTGGAACGCAGGTGAGCACGGGTGTTGATAAGCAAATGAGGGCTGGCTGGCGTAGGTGGAGAGCTAATGTTTTTAGCATAGCTCTGTGCGGTCCAGTTGCTAAGTTAGCTTCAATGGCGTCGTTAGCACAGCATTGTTAACCTTCGCCAGCCTGGAAAGCATTAACCGTTTAACCGATTTTCTATCTATCCTTCCAGTCAGGGGTTTATTTTTTTGTTTCTATATGCAGTTAAAGCACGATGCTATCACGTTAGCTCGTAGCTAAAGCATTTCGCCGATATATTGTCGTGGAGATAAAAGGCACTGAATGTCCATTTTGCGTGCTCGACTCTCATTTTCAAGAGGATATAGTATCCCAGGTGGTTTAAAATACAAATCCGTGATCCACAATAGAAAAAGGAGAGAGTGTGGAATCCAATGAGCCAGCTTGTACCTAAGTTACGGTCAGAGCGAAAAAAGATACGTCCTGCACTGCCTCTCAAGTCCTTCACTGTAACGTTCCTCATCTACGAATCTTTCATCCTCGCTCAAATTAATGGGGTAATCGTCACTTTCTCGGTCCGAATCTCTCTCGCTGCATTGTAAACAACGGGGAATTGTGAGGAATACTAGCTCCTGTGACGTCACGCTACTTCCGGTACAGGCAAGGCTTTTTTTTTTATCAGCGAGCAAAAGTTGCGAACTTTATCGTCGATGTTCTCTACTAAATCCTTTCAGCAAAAACATGGCAATATCGCGAAATGATCAAGTATGACACATAGAATGGATCTGCTATTCCCGTTTAAATAAAAAAAAAATCATTTCAGTAGGCCTTTAAAACATTTGTATGCACGTACAACACTTAAGACCTTCAGTACATCAGCATGTGGAATTAAATGATGGAATGGAGTAGGGCTGCAACAACTAATCGATTAAATCGATTAAAATCGATTATAAAAATAGTTGGCGATTAATTTAGTCATCGATTCGTTGGATCTATGCTATGCGCATGCGCAGAGGCCATTTTTTTAACTGGTATGGCCATGGGTGGATCTACACCTGACATCCACTGTAATGATACCAACCACAATAGCGTATCTACTCGTTGATATTTTTTACAGTCACAAAATCTTTTTTCCATTTTTTACAATTCATATTATGTTTATAAAGTCAGTAAATACGTCCCTGGACACATGAGGACTTTGAATATGACCAATGTATGATCCTGTAACGACTTGGTATCGAATCGATACCTACATTTGTGGTATCATCCACAACTAATGTCAAGTATCAAAGAAGAGAAGAATAAGTGATTATTACATTTGAACAGAAGTGTAAATAGAACATGTTGAAACAGAAAGTAAGCAGATATTAACAGTAAATGAACAAGTGGATTAATAATCCATTTTTACAGCTTGTCCTTTATAATGTTGACAAAATAATGAATGATAAATGACACAATATGTTACTGCATACGTCAGCAGACTAATTAGGAGTCTTTGTTTGTTTACTTACTACTAAAAGACAAGTTGTCTAGTATGTTCACTATTTTATTTAAGGACTAAATTGTTTTTCGATTTCAATAATAAACATATGTTTATGTTCCGTGAGATATTTTTGGTCAAAATAAAGCCAATAATGCAATTTTTTTGTGGTCCCCTTTATTTAGAAAAGTATCGAAATACATTTTGACAACCCTATAAGGCGTTCAATTGCACATGCAGTATTAGTAGATCACACGCAACACGCCCACTCATAATTGTCAGGTTCAAACACTGATGACATCTATTAAACAGACAAGAAGCAAGGAATCATACAGAGACATTTTGCTCAATGTAGGAGAGACGTTTAGGGCTGTACTCTAGTTACAGAAACAACCTACGCCCTAAGGCACAGCCCATGTGCTCCTCTATTTATTTGGGAGGTCCCTGGTTACATCACTGAGGCTGCTGCTGAAGGAAGGGGGGTCATTCCAGCAGCCCCAGTTAGACACAATATATGATTATTCAGAAATGCAAATGTGCTGACACTTGTGTTCCAGTCCGGTTTTAAAGCCCTCCACAGCACAGAGTCAGCGCTTTTAAAAGTTTTTAACGATATCCTCCTGTCAACTGATTCTGGTAAATATGTTGTCCTGGTGCTTTTAGAACTGTCTGCTGCTTTCGACACCGTCGACCACGCCACCTTAATCACTCGTCTTGAGAACTGTGTGGGCATTAAGGGCGTTGCCCTCAACTGGTTCCGGTCGTACCTAACTGACAGGAGTTTTTGTGTAAAAATAGACAGTTTTATGTCTTCCACAGCTCCTTTACCACATGGGGTTCCGCAGGGCTCAATCCTTGCCCCAATCTTATTTGCGCTTTACCTTCTCCCCCTTGGTTCTATTTTTAGGAAGTACGATATTGCATTTCATTTTTATGCCGATGATTGCCAGATTTATTTTCCCATGGCACAAAAGAACATGGTTCAACGTCTTATTGACTGCCTGCACGACATCAAAGCCTGGCTTTCAGCTAACTTCCTGAGCCTAAATGAAGACAAAACAGAAGTTATGTTGTTCGGTCCGAGTCGCTCCCCCTCCCCCAACGTTGACCTCGGCACTCTGACCCCGTATCTCAGCGACTGTGTCACAAACCTGGGGGTAAAGTTCCACTCAGATTTTAAATTCGAAAAACAAATCAGCAACGTTGTACATAGAAGCTTTTATCAATTACGCCAAATAGCGAAAGTGAAACCGCTTCTATCAGGACATGATCTCGAGAAATTAATCCACGCCTTTATCTCGACTCGTCTAGACTACTGCAGCGCCCTGTATGTAGGCATTAGCCAGGCCTGCAGCTCGTGCAGAACTCTGCTGCTCGTCTGCTAACACAGACCCGCAGACGTGAGCACATCACCCCTATATTAGCGTCCCTTCACTGGCTCCCTGTGCGTTACAGAATCAATTTTAAACTCCTTCTATTTGTTTTTAGATGTCTAAACAACCTCGCGCCGACATATCTCTCCGACCTCCATCAGCCTTACTGCCCCACCCGATCCCTAAGATCAGCCGATCAGCTGCTACTGACGGTCCCGGACACAAGGCTGAAGCTTAGAGGTGACAGAGCTTTCGCTGCTGCTGCTCCCAAGCTCTGGAACGACCTACCTCTGAGTGTTAGACAAGCCTCCTCTCTTCCTGTTTTTAAATCTCTCTTAAAAACATACTTTTATTCCATGGCTTTTAACTCTGAGTGATATCCATCCTGCTATGGCAGGGGTCGGCAACCCGTGGCTCCGGAGCCGCATGCGGCTCCTTGACCACTCTAATGCGGCTCAGCTACATACATGCCGACCCCCCCGATTTTCCCAGGAGACTTATGGATCTCAGTGTCTCTCATAGATTACTCCCAGGGAAAAAATAATCCTATTTACACTCTAATTACTAAATAAAGGGCGTGCCCTAACTGCACTGCAGCAATTGTCCTCTATAGCATTTACATACAGCGTACCAGTCTAGCCGCATGTTGTTATTACTTGCACACACAGGAGACAGCAAAGCATACTTAGTCATCAGCCACACAGCTTACACTGACGGTAGCCGTATCAAACAACTTTAACACTGTTACGTTACAAATATGCGCCACACTGTGAACCCACACCAAAAAAGAATGAAAAACACATTTCTGGAGAACATCCACCGTAACACAACATAACACAACACAACCATTGATTACCCAGAATCCTATGCAGCCCTAACTCTTCCGGTCTACATTATACACCCCGCTACCACCAAATCCCCCCACACATCAACCCCCCCCCCCCTCTCCGTGCGTTGGTTGAGCGGAAGAGTTAGGGCTGCATGGGATTCTGGGTATTGGCACCGTCAGTGTAAGATGTGTGGCTGCTGAGTTAGTACGCCTTGCTGTCACTTACGTGAGCAAGCTGAAATTGCATTCTACGTGTGGCCGAGCAGGCACACTGTTAGGGCAGACTGTAGAGGGCGCCAAATGCAGTGTCATCACGCTCTGATATTCGGGAGTCTCCCGGGAAAATTGAGAGGGTTGGCAAGTATGACGCTATCAAGTGCCATTCATTCAAAACTCGCGGGCTGCACTAACATCAAAATTCCACATTAAAGTGCGTGCCGGTGCGTGTGTCGGAGACCCCTGGTTAACATAGCACAAAGCATTTAAGCTTTGTATGCGGTGTTTTTCTTTTAAAAAATGTTTTGTGGTTCCCATTACTTTCTTTAATTTGTGAAACTTGCCAAAATGGCTCTTTGAGTGGTAAAGGTTGCCGACCCCTGTGCTATGGCATCCCATAATACACCTGCTGTGAACCTGTTTTTATGTTTTTTATATATATATATATATTTTTTTTATCGTGTTCTGTTTGTGTTGTGTTGTGTTTGCTTGGTTCTCGTATTATTTTTAACCTGCCCATTGTACAGCACTTTGGCTACCCCTGTGGTAAATTTTAAATGTGCTTTATAAATAAAGTTGATTTGATTTGATTTGATATCGCCCTGTCTCCGCTTTGTCTGTGTCACGGTACTCGATGTTCGGCCTTTGCAGTCAGCAGGCCGGTTCTGGACACTAACGCTGATACGAGACGACTCGCTTTGCACAGATAGAAAAGTACAACTTCAGCACAATTGATAATAACTACAGCAACGGCCTTTAAGCATAAGAGTCGTGTGATAACTTACACATAATTATTCCAACAATAATACACGCTATATTATTGTTTGCACGCACTGTTTAGCTCGTGTTATTTGGATCTTAGTAAATCAGGCCTTATTTGAATCACCGCACAAATTTGGTACACACCTTTGTGTGTGAAATTTGAGTATGTTTGTTTGAAAAACTTGGCCGCCAATATGCAAAACGTCTAGCCACCGATGATCTACAAGTCGTCAAGCATTTCTTACGTCTAGAAAACTTTGAGGGTACCTGAATTACACGTGCGCCACCATGTTTTCCAAAGATTGTTCAAATGAAACCTCGCCAAAGTACATGGAAAACGCCTTAAACCCCCGAAGCTTTCATCATCACACCTCCCATGCACTTTTCACATCTCCGAAGAGACACTTCCTTATGGAGCTGACCCCCGCGCCCTCACCCCAGGCGTGCAGCTGTGTCTGGGCCTTCTGCGCCCCGAGCGCTACACCTCCCACATGCACCCTCCTACGCACGCGTCGATGGAGCTGGTGGGGCACACATGTGCATTGCTGGCACCCCCACAAGTCCACCTGATGAAGCACATGTGCAGCTTTATGTAAGCAACCTCACGGATTACTTGATATACTTGTCAGCAACATTCGAGTACAGTTCTCCCTAAAGTCCTTCGCTATAAAGCACAGGCTAACCCTTTTAAGGACATGAGCTGGTCCAAGTCCATTAGGCCTAATATGAAACACACACACACACACACACACACACACACACACACACACACACACACACACACACACACACACACACACACACACACACACACACACACACACACACACACACACACACACACACACACACACACACACACACACACACACACACACACACACACACACACACACACACATTGTCATCCATCAGGAGATGTCTGGAGGATGCAAAGTGTCATCTCTCTTTGAAGGAACAGTCACACAACAGCTTCTCAAGATGAGAGATGAACGGGCTCTCATTAGGCGTCAGAGAGGTGGGTTGTTATGGTGACCCCATGACAACTCTTTTTTAAAAATTTTTTGCAACCACCCTAGAGAACGTTAAAAAAACAAAAAAAACTCCCTATGCACATTAGGGATGATACTCGAAACCGGTTTGTTCCCCGGTTGTTCGATAAGAAAAAAACCGAGTCCTCGGACTCGAATCCCTTTTTGAGAACCGCTACCCGTTATCGAGACCACTATAGTAAAGAAAAAGAGTTGGTTCTTTATTCGAATCCCTCGCAACGAATCCCGTCCCGACCAGAAATGCTCCGTGTAACATCACAAGAAATGACGTCACGTAGCTCAGTCATTAGGCGCAGATAGCGAAAGCAGGAAAAACAATGGACCGGAAAAAGCGCTCCAAGGTGTAATAAAGTTAAAACAAAATGTATAATCCAATGAATAACTTTACTGAGAGATTTGAGCAGGGTACAAACACATGACGGACACTTTTACGACCAACCGGAAACATAGCAACCAGGCTAGCAAAGCACCTCCTTTATGGCAGCTGTCGCAACGTTCGCACATACATATATATACAACATATCTCCCTTTTTTAACTTTTGTTTTCCTTCCTTGTAAACGTACAAAATCACACTGTATAAGTGTTGCCTGTCTAATTATAAATAATGCAGACGAGGCGTGTTGGCTGAGTTCTTGACGTTTACTTTCACGGGTGACGACTTGCAACAACACTTCGGGGCTACCGCGCATGCTCGTCACTCCCGTTGCATGCTGGGTAGTGTAGTTGTTATATTCCCTAGCTCATAACATCTTTCCCCCGAATAAAGAAATAAGGTTAACTCAATAAAGTGTATTTCTTTTTTTAGCTTTAACTTTTCATTTGTTAGCATTGTAACCACATTTGCAAACAACTTTTCTCTTCGTAGAATTTTCTTTCAATAAAGAAATAAAAGTGCAAAAATGTCAAAGCATCATAACAAACAGTTATGTTCCAATAGCAGCAGAAGTGCACTTTTTGGAGAGCTGTATTATTTTCAGTTTTGTGCCCAATGGACTGATTTTATTTAACACTATATTATTATTTATACACCTATAGTGATCACAGAGACAGCTTGTTTTTGTGTTACTGTATATATTTGTTTTTATGAAAAATCCCACTTAATATACTTTGGGTAACAACAGTCAATATTTATTTATTTTATTTTATTTTTTTAGGGGGTAACAGTCAATATTTATTTATTTATTAGATTAAATTGTTTTCTTATATAATAAAAGTGAGCTTTTGTTAAACCAAATATTGTGGTTTTTTTTCCATATACAACAACCTATCTGGACTCCATAAGAGAATCCATAAGGAATCGGTTCGATAAGAGGATTCGATAATAGACTCGAACTTGATAATTTCTTATCAAACATCATCCCTAGTGCACATGTTTGCATGCAATTTTAATGGCATACTAATTGCGAATAAAGAGCAGTTGGCTAAAACACTTTTACAGTACAACAGTCGTTATGCATCAGCAGCTAAATGGGACAAAAACATCAGTTATTATTAGGGATGTCCGATAATGGCTTTTTTGTGCCGATATCCGATATTCCGATATTGTCCAACTTATACCGATATCAACCGATACCGATATGTACAGTCGTGGAATTAACACATTATTATGCCTAATTTGGACAACCAGGTATGGTGAAGATAAGGTCCTTTTTAAAAATAAAATAAATAAGATAAATAAATTAAAAACATTTTCTTGAATAAAAAAGAAAGTAAAACAATATAAAAAACAGTTACGAGAAACTAGTAATGAATGAAAATGAGTAAAATGAAGTGTTAAAGGTTAGTACTATTAGTGGAGCAGCAGCACGCACAATCATGTGTGCTTACGGACTGTATCCCTTGCAGACTGTATTGATATATATTGATATATAATGTAGGAACCAGAATATTAATAACGGAAAGAAACAACACTTTTGTGTGAATGAGTGTGAATGGGGAGGGAGGTTTTTTGGGTTGGTGCACTATTTGTAAGTGTATCTTGTGCTTTTATGTTGATTTAATAAAAAAATAAAACATAAAAAATAAAAAAACGATACTGATAATTTAAAAAAACGATACCGATAATTTCCGATATTATATTTTAAAGCATTTATCGGCCGATATTATCGGACATCTCTAGTTATTATAACAGAAATGCTAGTTTATCACTAAAAGACAATAACGGTTTAACATTCCTAAAAATACACGTGTACACCTCCACTATTCTACATGCCCGAAAAGGAGTAGGAAGAGGCAGAGTTTAATTCAATCTGATCCCTTCCGTGTCTCAGCAATTGCTGGTGTTTAGTTCACTTCACTTCACCGAAGTACATGTCAAACTACTTCCAGAACATAAATGACCGCCATAACCACAACACCAGGGGGAGCTCCACTCACCACGTCCAACCCAGATTCCCATCTAACAAAGGTCTTAACTCATTCTCCTTCTATGCCACATCAATGTGGAATGCACTCCCAACAGGTGGAAAAGAAAGGGCATCTCTATCCTCCTTCAAAAGTGCACTAAAAGAACACCTCCAGCAGCTACAACCCTAACTAACACCCTCCCCCCCACCACTTCCCACCTCCCCGGATTGTAAATAATCAAATGTATATACTTGTTCTTATGCTGCCTGAGCTCACTATGTTCACCGCTTGCTGTACATATCCTACCAAGTAGACCTACACTACCGTTCAAAAGTTTGGGGTCACCCAAACAATTTAGTGGAATAGCCTTCATTTCTAAGAACAAGAATAGACTGTCGAGTTTCAGATGAAAGTTCTCTTTTCTGGCCATTTTGAGCGTTTAATTGACCCCACAAATGTGATGCTCCAGAAACTCAATCTGCTCAAAAGAAGGTCAGTTTTGTAGCTTCTGTAACGAGCTAAAGTGTTTTCAGATGTGTGAACATGATTGCACAAGGTTTTGTAATCATCAATTAGCCTTCTGAGCCAATGAGCAAACAAATTGTACCATTAGAACACTGGAGTGATAGTTGCTGGAAATGGGCCTCTATACACCTATGTAGATATTGCACCAAAAAGCAGACATTTGCAGCTAGAATAGTCATTTACCACATTAGCAATGTATAGAGTGTATTTATTTCAAGTAAGACTAGTTTCAAGTTATCTTCATTGAAAAGTACAGTGCTTTTCCTTCAAAAATGAGGACATTTCCATGTGACCCAAACTTCTTGAACGGTAGTGTACACGGTTACAATGTCCATTTCTCAGATGATATCATTGTTGATGACTGAAGTATGCTGATAGCAGCCAACCTAACCTAGCGTCCAACAGGGCTTTTCAACTGAATTGTTTTGGTGGCTGCTTTACCAGGAAGCTAAGGCCCGAAGGGCGGACTCTTACCTTCACTAATATTTTTTGGGGTATATTCTAAAAAAAAACGGTCTTCTCTGTAAATTTGGTCTATGGCAAAGTTCGATTGTGGGGAAAAACAGCCTTGTTATGCAAAATCCAAGTGTCCACTGCAGAGGACGGGGATCGCCATTAAAACATATATTTTACAGGAGCCCTTTGATGTTTTTAAGGGGACTAATGATGGTTTTAATCTACACTCCAGATAATATGTATTGGATTAGGATATGGGATATTTTACTCCAAAGTCTCTTTTATGACCCAACTTTTGAGACTGTCTGCAAGATGTTTGGATTCTGGAGGCGTTCCAATGAAACCACGCCCCACCAAAGTATCATCTTTTGAAAATAAGCACAGTTTAAATGTTAATAATTGAACGGATCTCCGGTGTCATTCCTGGGCTTCCAGTGGAAAAGTCCTGGTTTACACAAACAAACGTAAAGTCATCCGTGCACAATAAGGGTGAAGATTGAGGATGGTCCGATCAGGGTTTTATGTTGCCAATTCCGATATGCACGAGTAGGATCGGCCGATACCAATACTGATCACAATCTTTCCATTTACCGTATTTTTCGGAGTATAAGTCGCTCCGGAGTATAAGTCGCACCGGCCGAAAATGCATAATAAAGAAGGAAAAAACATATATAGTGGCACTGGAGTATAAGTCGCATTTTTTGGGGAAATGTATTTGATAAAAGCCAACAGCAAGAATAGACATTTGAAAGGCAATTGAAAATGTGTAAAGAATAGTGAACAACAGGCTGAATAAGTGTACGTTATATGAGGCATAAATAACCAACTGGTATGTTAACGTAACATATTATGGTAAGAGTCATTCAAATAACTATAACATATAGAACATGCTATACGTTTACCAAACAATCTGTCACTCCTAATCGCTAAATCCCATGAAATCTTATACGTCTAGTCTCTTACGTGAATGAGCTATATAATATTATTGGATATTTTACGCTAATGTGTTAATCATTTCACACATAAGTTGCTCCTGAGTATAAGTCGCACCCCCGGCCAAACTATGAAAAAAACTGCCACTTATAGTCCGAAAAATACGGTATTTTCTAGAAAATTCAAATACAATTTTTAAACCGGTTCATTACATAATGATGAGAACAAAGTCAATAGTACACAATAACCAAACAAATGCAAAAATTACTCTATTAGGCATTCACATCATTTGGTTTTTGCCCTTAAAGTCGTCCAGTTTTATTCCCTGAGTTTGTAAACATTAACAAAAACACTCCTGGTGTGTAACATGTTCAGCCTCGTGTTCCAGTGATAGTGGTACTTCAGAAAACTAGAAAATGCAGTTCATTTTCCGCAATGGAGGTGATTATTATTGATTTAGGGGAGCTGCTCCACACTATGGAGAGACGTAATTAGCTGCTAGTTGCTTGCCAGCCGGAGAACCAAACATAAATAGTCAGTCGGACGGGATCTGTGTTTAAAAGCCTACTGAAATGACATTTTTTAAAATTTAAACGGGGATAACAGATCCATTCTATGTGTCATACTTGATCATTTCGCGATATATTGCCATATTTTTGCTGAAAGGATTTAGTAGAGAACAACGACGATAAAGATCGCAACTTTTGGTATCTGATAAAAAAAAGCCTTGCCTGTACCGGAAGTAGCGTGACGTAGTCAGTTGAAAGTCTCCTCACATTTTTATATTGTTTTCAATGCAGCTAGAGAGATTCGGACCGAGAAAGCGACGATTACCCCGTTAATTTGAGCGAGGATGAAAGATTCGTGGATTAGGAACGTTAGAGTGAAGGACTAGAGAGGCAGTGCAAGACATATCTTTTTTCGCTCTGACCGTAACTTAGGTACAAGCTGGCTCATTGGATTCCACACTCTCTCCTTTTTCTATTGTGGATCACGGATTTGTATTTTAAACCACCTGGGATACTATATCCTCTTGAAAATGAGAGTCGAGAACGCGAAATGGACTTTCACAGTGACTTTTATCTCCACGACAATACATCGACGAAACACTTTAGCTACGGAGCTAACGTGATAGCATCTTGCTTAGCTGCATATAGAAACAAAATAAATAAACCCCTGACTGGAAGGATAGATAGAAGATCAACAATACTATTAAACCATGGACATGTAACTACACGGTTAATGCTTTCCAGCCTGGCGAAACTTAACAATGGACTCCGACTTAAACAAGTTGAAAAACTTATTCGGGTGTTACCATTTAGTGGTCAATTGTACGGAATATGTACTTCACTGTGCAACCTACTAATAAAAGTCTCAATCAATCAATCCAAATGCTGTTGCTAACGACGCCATTGAAGCTAACTTAGCAACCGGACCTCACAGAGCTATGCTAAAAACATTAGCTATCCACCTACGCCAGCCAGCCCTCATCTGCTCATCAACACCCGTGCTCACCTGCGTTCCAGCGATCGACGGTGCGACGAAGGACTTCACCCGATCACAGATGCGGTCGGCGAGACGGAGGAAGTTAAGGTGAGTTCGCCGGCTAGCGCGTCTGCTATCCATCTCTGTCCTCCTGGCTGTGTTGCTGCAGCCAGCCGCTAATACACCGATCCCACCTACAACTTTCTTCTTTGCAGTCTCCATTGTTCATTAAGAAAATTGCAAAAGATTCACCAACACAGATGTCCAGAATACTGTGGAATTTTGAGATGAAAACAGAGCTTGTTTGTATTGTATTCAATGGGGTACCAATACTTCCGCATCAATCGTTGACGTCACGCGCATACGTCATCATATCTAGACGTTTTCAACCGGAAGTGTGGCGGGAAATTTAAAATGTCACTTTCTAAGTTAACCCGGCCGTATTGGCATGTGTTGCAATGTTAAGATTTCATCATTGATATATAAACTATCAGACTGTGTGGTCGCTAGTAGTGGCTTTCAGTAGGTCTTTAAGCTCGGCATTAAAAGACATAAATCAGCAACGGCCAATCACATGCTCTTTAACGAAAATCGTCCGATCGGCACATCGCTAGTGAAAAGAGTCCGGCTAATCAGGAAAAAAAGCCAAAGAAGAGCTCGCCATGTACTCTTTCCACCTGGCCCTCTCTGCAAATCTCTCTTTTCTACGCGCCCTGCCATCATTGTGTGTGTGTTGCCTTGGCAAGAATACATCGATAGCGGTGAGAGCTCAGCCCATTTTAAATGGCTTTCTCTGGTTGTGTAAGAAAAGGGTGTTAGGCGCCATGTGCTTCTGTCTACGTGAGACCCCGTCAGGGCCCCGAGCCTGCAAATGTAACTTGGAGGACGGTCAGGGCCGGCCCGTGGCATAGGCCGTATAGGCAAATGCTAAGGGCGCCGTCCATCAGGGGGCGCCACGCCAGTGCCACAAATGTTGGAGGAAAAAATAAATAAATAAATAAAAAGTTGGTACTATTATTTCTAAATACATAAAATAATCCCACATTAATTAAAATTCAAAGTAAAGCCTATTTAATAGAAATATTATTTGTTACAACATTACGCCCCCCCGTCCCCCGGCACGGTGCGCCCCCTCCCTTCCCGTATCACGACTCTTTTTGGACGTCACCACATCAAAAAATCAACACAAGATGTCAAAACGGCCAAAACTGTCAGGTGCCCAGGGAAGAAAAAAGAGAAAAGAAGAGGATAAACGAGAAAAAGACAGAGGTAGCAGGTTAGCCTACATGAAATGATTTGTCTGTTACAGAATGTGATAGTAACCTGGATTTTAGCATTAAGCTAATGTTACATGATTCGGCAATTGCTAATCAATAAATAGCTAGTTGTAGTTTAACGTCGGGTTAATATTGTGGAGGGGGCTAAATTGTTATGGAAAATAATAATGTAACGTTAGGTAATTACAGTACTCCCTGGTGTACAGTCATTTGTAAGTCATTCTAGTTAATGCAATATTAAAAAGCACAAATAGAGAACTCTGTAGGATCCCCTTTTTTTGTAATATAGTTGTTAAACTCATACTGGTTTGATATCTTATTTTGTGCAGTGCCTTATTTTTATTTTATTTTATGCAACTTGTTGACACGTTTTATTTTGTGTTTATGTATGTAAAAAATATTGTATTTCATATATTCATTTTTTATTTTTTGTATTCATTTATTCATCCATATTTTTTTTAATCTTGTTAACTATTCTGATTGTTAATTTGCTTTCTTTAAGTAAAAAAAAAAGGTCAAAGACAAAGCTATTCGGTTTCTTGTGAGTATATACACTTCACTGCCGATGTGTGTGTGTGTGTGTGTGTGTGGGGGGGGGGGGGGGGGGGCAGATTGGTTAGGGCCGGGCCTGAGGACGGTGACCACATTTCGGACCTTTTTAATCAGATCAGGGATAGAAAAGTGTTTGCAGGCTTTGGCGAAGGATGACTATCTGCTCTGTGTCCCGAGACTTTTGGATATTTAGCGTAGCTGCGCAGTGTTTCCGGTATTTTCCTCGATGCACTTTTTGCCTGCGTGTTTTCTTTGCAAGCCTGTGCTCCTGCCTCTCATCATTTCAAAGACTCCACAGTACCAGGCAGGAAATAGAGTTGCACTGTTTAAAGAAAAAAAAAAGAAAAAAAAAGAAAGAATCTTCTTCTCAGGAATTCGGGATCCTCTTTGAGCTTCCTCTGGCTCAGCGTCGCCATGGCAACTGCCAAATGCAAGCAAGAGCGGGACAACAAAGGCTTTTTTTTTTTTATTGGGCGCCAAAAAGAAAGAGGTTTATGGCCGACTGTTTAGTCTGACGACCCCGTTGTGACTGGGGACATGTCACTCTTGTTTATGGCCCTTTTTAAACTATGTCACGGAAAAGTGTATCAATACACTTACTGATCAATAATTACCTCTCGGATAATCACAATTGAGCATCTTTGCAAAGGCAGACTCTTGTATTGGATTTCAGTAAACTAGGGTCTAAGTGTCCATTAGTGCTTTTTTCTAGATTATCTTGTATCAATGATACCATTATCTTTGCATCCTTTAGAAATAATGGATCAGATATATATAGTGCTTTTTTCTAGATTATCTTGTATAAATGATACCATTACCTTTGCATCATTTATAAATAATACCAATAATGGATCAGACGTATATAGTGCTTTTTTCTAGATTATCTTGTATCAATGATACCATTACCTTTGCATCATTTAGAAATAATACCAATAATGGATCAGACGTATATAGTGCTTTTTTCTAGATTATCTTGTATCAATGATACCATTACCTTTACATCATTTAGAAATAATAGCAATAATGGATCAGACGTATATAGTGCTTTTTTCTAGATTATCTTGTATAAATGATGCCATTACCTTTGCATTATTTAGAAATAATACCAATAATGGATCAGATGTATATGGTGCTTTTTTCTAGATTATCTTGTATCAATGATACCATTACCTTTGCATCATTTAGAAATAATACCAATAATGGATCAGACATATATAGTGCTTTTTTCTAGATTATCTTGTATAAATGATACCATTACCTTTGCATCATTTAGAAATAATAGCAATAATGGATCAGACATATATAGTGCTTTTTTTCTAGATTATCTTGTATCAATGATACCATTACCTTTGCGTTGTATAGAAATAATACCAATAATGGATTAGATGTATATAGTGTTTTTTTCTAGATTATCTTGTATAAATGATACCATTACCTTTGCATCATTTAGAAATAATACCAATAATGGATTAGATGTATATAGGGCTTTTTTCTAGATGATCTTGTATCAATGATACCATTACCTTTGCATCATTTAGAAATAATAACAATAATGGATTAGATGTATATAGCACTTTTTTCTAGATTATCTTGTATAAATGATACCATTAACTTTGCATCATTTAGAAATAATACCAATAATGGATTAGATGTATATAGGGCTTTTTTCTAGATTATCTTGTATCAATGATACCATTACCTTTGCATCCTTTAGAAATAATACCAATAGTGGATCAGACGTATATAGTGTTTTTTTCTAGATTATTTTGTATCAATGATACCATTACCTTTACATCATTTAGAAATAATAGCAATAATGGATCAGACGTATATAGTGCTTTTTTCTAGATTATCTTGTATAAATGATGCCATTACCTTTGCATTATATAGAAATAATACCAATAATGGATCAGATGTATATAGTGCTTTTTTCTAGATTATCTTGTATCAATGATACCATTACCTTTGCATCATTTAGAAATAATAGCAATAATGGATCAGACATATATAGTGCTTTTTTCTAGATTATCTTGTATCAATGATACCATTACCCTTGCGTTATATAGAAATAATACCAATAATGGATTAGATGTATATAGTGTTTTTTTCTAGATTATCTTGTATAAATGATACCATTACCTTTGCATCATTTAGAAATAATACCAATAATGGATTAGATGTATATAGGGCTTTTTTCTAGATGATCTTGTATCAATGATACCATTACCTTTGCATCATTTAGAAATAATAACAATAATGGATTAGATGTATATAGCGCTTTTTTCTAGATTATCTTGTATAAATGATACCATTAACTTTGCATTATTTACAAATAATACCAGTAATGGATTAGATGTATATAGGGCTTTTTTCTAGATTATCTTGTATCAATGATACCATTACCTTTGCATCCTTTAGAAATAATACCAATAGTGGATCAGACGTATATAGTGTTTTTTTCTAGATTATTTTGTATCAATGATACCATTACCTTTGCATCCTTTAGAAATAATACCAATAGTGGATCAGACGTATATAGTGCTTTTTTCTAGATTATCTTGTATCGATGATACCATTACCTTTGCATCCTTTAGAAATAATACCAATAATGGATTAGATGTATATAGTGCTTTTTTCTAGATTATCTTGTATCAATGATACCATTACCTTTGCATCTTTTAGAAATAATAGCAATAATGGATTAGATGTATATAATGCTTTTTTTCTAGATTATCTTGTATAAATGATACCATTATCTTTGCATCCTTTAGAAATAATACCAATAATGGATTAGATGTATATAGGGCTTTTTTCTAGATGATCTTGTATCAATGATACCATTACCTTTGCATCATTTAGAAATAATAGCAATAATGGATTAGATGTATATAGTGCTTTTTTCTAGATTATCTTGTATAAATGATACCATTATCTTTGCATCATTTAGAAATAATAGCAATAATGGATTAGATGTATATAGGGCTTTTTTCTAGATGATCTTGTATCAATGATACCATTACCTTTGCATCATTTAGAAATAATACCAATAGTGGATCAGACGTATATAGTGTTTTTTTCTAGATTATTTTGTATCAATGATACCATTACCTTTGTATCATTTAGAAATAATACCAATAATGGATCAGACATAATTAGTGCTTTTTTCTAGATTATCTTGTATCGATGATACCATTACCTTTGCATCCTTTAGAAATAATACCAATAATGGATTAGATGTATATAGTGCTTTTTTCTAGATTATTTTGTATCAATGATACCATTACCTTTGCATCATTTAGAAATAATACCAACAATGGATTAGATGTATATAGTGCTTTTTTCTAGATTATTTTGTATCAATGATACCATTACCTTTGCATCATTTAGAAATAATACCAATAATGGATCAGACATATATAGTGCTTTTTTCTAGATTATCTTGTATCAATGATACCATTAACTTTGCATCATTTAGAAATAATACCAATAATGGATTAGATGTATATAGCGCTTTTTTCTAGATTATCTTGTATCAATGATACCATTAACTTTGCATCCTTTAGAAATAATACCAATAATGGATTAGATGTATATAGTGCTTTTTTCTAGATTATCTTGTATAAATGATACCATTATCTTTGCATCCTTTAGAAATAATACCAATAATGGATTAGATGTATATAGTGCTTTTTTCTAGATTATCTTTTATCAATGATACCATTACCTTTGCATCATTTAGAAATAATAGCAATAATGGATTAGATGTATATAGGGCTTTTTTCTAGATGATCTTGTATCAATGATACCATTACCTTTGCATCATTTAGAAATAATACCAATAGTGGATCAGACGTATATAGTGTTTTTTTCTAGATTATTTTGTATCAATGATACCATTACCTTTGTATCATTTAGAAATAATACCAATAATGGATCAGACGTAATTAGTGCTTTTTTCTAGATTATCTTGTATCGATGATACCATTACCTTTGCATCCTTTAGAAATAATACCAATAATGGATTAGATGTATATAGTGCTTTTTTCTAGATTATTTTGTATCAATGATACCATTACCTTTGCATCATTTAGAAATAATACCAATAATGGATTAGATGTATATAGTGCTTTTTTCTAGATTATTTTGTATCAATGATACCATTACCTTTGCATCATTTAGAAATAATACCAATAATGGATCAGACATATATAGTGCTTTTTTCTAGATTATCTTGTATAAATGATACCATTATCTTTGCATCCTTTAGAAATAATACCAATAATGGATTAGATGTATATAGTGCTTTTTTCTAGATTATCTTGTATCAATGACACCATTACCTTTGCATCATTTAGAAATAATACCAATAATGGATCAGACATATATAGTGCTTTTTTCTAGATTATCTTGTATCAATGATACCATTACCTTTGCATCATTTAGAAATAATACCAATAATGGATTAGATGTATATAGCGCTTTTTTCTAGATTATCTTGTATCAATGATACCATTAACTTTGCATCCTTTAGAAATAATACCAATAATGGATTAGATGTATATAGTGCTTTTTTCTAGATTATCTTGTATAAATGATACCATTATCTTTGCATCCTTTAGAAATAATACCAATAATGGATTAGATGTATATAGTGCTTTTTTCTAGATTATCTTTTATCAATGATACCATTACCTTTGCATCATTTAGAAATAATAGCAATAATGGATTAGATGTATAAAGTGCTTTTTTCTAGATTATCTTGTATCAATGATACCATTACCTTTGCATCATTTAGAAATAATACCAATAATGGATTAGATGTATATAGGGCTTTTTTCTAGATGATCTTGTATCAATGATACCATTACCTTTGCATCATTTAGAAATAATAACAATAATGGATTAGATGTATATAGCGCTTTTTTCTAGATTATCTTGTATAAATGATACCATTAACTTTGCATCATTTAAAAATAATACCAATAATGGATTAGATGTATATAGGGCTTTTTTCTAGATTATCTTGTATCAATGATACCATTACCTTTGCATCCTTTAGAAATAATACCAATAATGGATCAGACGTATATAGTGCTTTTTTCTAGATTATCTTGTATAAATGATACCATTAACTTTGCATCATTTAGAAATAATAGCAATAATGGATTAGATGTATATAGTGCTTTTTTCTAGATTATCTTGTATCGATGATACCATTACCTTTGCATCATTTAGAAATAATAGCAATAATGGATCAGACGTATATAGTGCTTTTTTCTTGATTATCTTGTATCAATGATACCATTACCTTTGCATCCTTTAGAAATAATACCAATAATGGATTAGATGTATATAGCGCTTTTTTCTAGATTATCTTGTATCAATGATACCATTATCTTTGCATCCTTTACAAATAATACCAATAATGGATTAGATGTATATAGTGCTTTTTTCTAGATTATTTTGTATCAATGATACCATTACCTTTGCATCATTTAGAAATAATACCAATAATGGATCAGACATATATAGTGCTTTTTTTCTAGATTATCTTGTATCAATGATACCACTACCTTTGCATCATTTAGAAATAACAGCAATAATGGATTAGATGTATATAGTGCGTTTCCAGACATTCAAAGAGCCTCAAAGAGAAGTGAGAGCCCATTTATTCACTTCACTTCCACCCATTGATTGTAGCCACAGCTGCCCTGCGGGAGACTGATGTCATAGCAGCCCTGCAAAATTAAACTTTCCATGGGAATACATCAGATCTTTTTGTAATTTACAGCAATGAAAGAGGACTAAAGTGAAAATGTGACTATGTCTAACAGGAAAACCGTTGATAAACACACCTTGCAGCATAATTACGTATGGAACAGCCATATTTACAAGTACAACGTATAGCTGCAATGTTCTATTATTCACAAGCATTGATCTTTAATATTTTGAAGCCACAAATCTATATTTATTCAAAATACTTTATCAATGCATCGTACCAACTTTATTTTATATAAACACTAACAATAATGACAGTTGAAAACAAAACAATATTACAAATATTGATTAAAAACAAGTAAAAAATGGGTACAAAAATAGCAGTTGTTCTAAAACAATAAATACAAATATATGATGAATATTGTCCATGTCAAGTATTGGGTCGAAAGCCAAAGAGTAAGGGTGGGGCTTTAAAAGTAGACAATGAGGGGGCCTGTATTTACAAATAATAATAATAATTAAAGCTGCAAGCAGCGTTGGTCATGCCCGCATATTTGGCAGGTGCTAGTCCTAAGTGTCCAAAAACTTATGTCCAGAGTTAGTCCTTAGTGTCCCAATACTTTTGTCCAGTGTAAGTTCTTAGTGTCCCAATACTTTTGTCCAGAGTTAGTCCTTAGTGTCCCAATATTTTTGTCCAGTGGTAGTCCTAAATGTCCCAATACTTTTGTCCAGTGTACCTACCTTCTCTGCATTCTGTGCTCACGCTGGTGCTTTCTGCTTTTAAGCAGCCATCTTGAAACAACAGCAGCGCAGCAGCATCAGTGCAGTGGTTCTTTGAAGGCTCGTAAAATCAAAACCGTAGCACTTGTCCAAACTCTTTCGTCAACTTTTAATCAGAAGGGTTCAATCTCTCTCCTGTAGTAGTTTGAAGCCGAAACGACAAACGCGCTCAGAGGAGATAATGTTTGATGTTTGGTGACCGTTTTTTTTACAAAAATGTAGTTTTGAAGGGGAGATTGCAAACTTCCTGTTGATTTTTGCTGAAGGATGTCAATCTATGAAATGTAGGTCTAAGTGAGACCTACATAGAGGTTTTTGTTTCATGTCTCTAAGACGTTCCTACCGGAAGTTACAAGTAGTTTTATCTGTGTTTTCCTCTGAGGAGCAGTTTTGTCTGTGTTTTATAGAGCGCAATTTTGAGTTTTGTGGTTCGTTTTTTTTTTATTAGATCGCAATTTCCACAAGTCCTGATGTGTGTGAAAAGTTTGGTGAGTTTTGAAGTATTTTAAGGGGGTCAAATTACAGCTCAAAGAGGCAAAAATGAGTGTTTTTAGTACAATTTTGTCTTGAAGGGGAAATTGCCCGAGGATGTTAAATTGTGAAATGTAGGTCTAAGTCAGACCTACATAGAGGTTTTTGTTTCATGTCTCTACGACCTTCCTAGTGGGAGTTACAGGCAGTTTGTTTTTGTTTTTTCCTAGGGGGCGCTAGAGCGCAATTTTGATTTTTAGGGTTTGGTTTTTTGACTAAAGTCCTTCCTAGTGGGAGTTACAGGCAGTTTGTTTTTGTTTTTTCCTAGGGGGCGCTAGAGCGTAATTTTGATTTTTAGGGTTTGGTTTTTTGACTGAAGTCCTTCCTAGTGGGAGTTACAAGCAGTTTGTTTTTGTTTTTTCCTAGGGGGCGCTAGAGCGCAATTTTGATTTTTAGGGTTTGTTTTTTTGACTTAAGTGTTGTGTACACGTTTTTTGATGTGTGTGTAAAATTTGGTGAGTTTTGAAGCATGCTAAGGGGGGCAAAGTAGTGCGCAAAGCTGCGGAAAAATAATAATAATAAAGAATAATAAAACCTTACAATAACAATAGTTCCTTTCGTCCCAATGCAAAAGGACTCCCGTTGGGATTCCTTTTACATGGGCCGTGCGGGCCCTAATAATAATAGATTGTATTTGTTAAAAAGCACTTTACATTGACTAAACAACCTCAAAGTGCTACAGTGTATTAAAAAAATAAAAAAATAAAATAAAAAGATTTTTAAAAAATAAAATAAAAATAAAAACTAGAACAGCCAAATAGCTAAAACTAGTATGCATATAACTAAAAAAAAAAGGCTTTTTTTTTTTTTTTTTTTTTTAAAAGAAGGGTTTTTAAGCCTTTTTTAAAAGCATCCACAGTCTGTGGTGCCCTCAGGTGGTCAGGGAGAGCGTTCCACAGACTGGGAGCGGCGGAGCAGAAAGCCCGGTCTCCCATTGTTCGTAGCTTTGTCCTCGGAGGTTGGAGGAGGTTAGCCTGTCCAGAGCGGAGGTGTGGTGTGGAGGATTTGGGGGTGAGTAGTTCTTTGAGGTAGAGGGGGGCATTTCCATGGAGGCACTGGTGGGTTGTAGATGCCCATATAGGCTGTTCAGATTTACTTTACGAAAGAGAAGTGTAGGATACTTCTCTTGTTGCCTTATTTGTATTTGACCACTACTGTTTTCTGTTTATTTGTTACTGACTGTGGCAGGACACCTCTGCCTCTGTTTCACTTTATGTTGCTGGTAAATAATATGGTTGTAGTAGTAGGCTAAAGTTAAATGATTTAGTATGCACTAATTAAAGGGGCAGAGCTTTAAGAGACATTTTATCTTTTATATTTTATAAGATATATTTTTTGTAAGAACCACAATTAATAAATATATTTCAGTGAATAACTTATTGTTCAAATCTGTATATAAATATGTACATAAAGTGTTGTAATTATATTGTAAAATGGATGAATGGATGGACGTTTAAAACAAAACTGTTATTATTAATTAGTAAGTATACATTTTTTGAGCCTTTTTAGAGAAAATCATAGCATTGTAGTAAATTATGCAAATTGCTCGATAATGTCATGATGACCACGCCCATAGCCACGCCCCCGCCGCCACAGGTATCTTGGCAGTTTATGGGAAACACTGAACTTCACTGCTTTTTGGGTTCTGTACATCAAAATAGCAATTCTCTCAGTAAAAATTCACATTTTAGTCTTAATATGTTTGCTTAGTACCAAACAAAATGTTCATATGTGTATGCATTACTTCACATGAGCAGTTATTTGCTGTAAATGACCCCCTATTGCCGTATCGGTGACAGAAATAAGGAGCTTTTTACCGCGCGCCCTGAGGCGACATCACCTCAGCCGCGATGACAAGTTTTTGGCGAGAAGGTGCATCTCCTTCAAGGCAGGCGGGAGAAAGATGGCGGTGTGCAGCAGAGCACAGCGGGCGGTGAGAACGTGTGCAAAGTGAAGCGAGAGTTGTTCGTTCCCTCTGGTGAGCGCAGACACATTTCCCAGTGTTACGTAACGTCATGAAACCATCCTTCCTGCTGTGAACAAGAGCGCCGTAAAAAGTTCACCCCGTTTCAGTTTGAGCTCCATTACCCCTTTTCTTTCCCCTCGTTGACGCCGAGTGGAGTCAGACGGGCGAGGCCTGATCTTGTACTTTGGAGGCAGATGTTCCCGTCTGACGGGGCCACCGGTGACTATTAATTGCCTTCTCTTCCGTCCCTTCTCCGTTGGCCATTGACTTTTAACGAGCGCGGCCCCGCTTCTCGACACAAATCTAAAAGATTGTTATTGCTGTTCGACTTGGACGCCTCCATTTATGACGTCGACCGGGCAAACAGCTGATGTAATGAGGCACTAAATTTAAAAAGAGAAGCTTTCAAAGGAGGCTGGGAGCTACAGGGCCTCACGAAAGTGAGTACATTTTAGCAAGCATCTTACAGGACGCGACCATGTACAGTCCTGGTCAAAAGTGTACATACTAAGGGTGTGACGGTACACAAAAATGTCGGTTCGGTACGTACCTCGGTTTAGAGGTCACGGTTCGGTCGATTTTCGGTACAGTAAGAAAACAACAAAATATACATTTTAAGGTCATTTATTTACCAAAATTTGTAAACAATGGCTTTATCCTTTTAACATTGCTTTGAAATAGCTGTGTGTGTGATGGATGTGAGCCACCACTAGGCTGATCAGTGCAACAGCAGGCAGTCATGAATGCTAAGCATAACAATAACATACATATACACACACACATAACAATAACATACATATACACACACAGGCAGTCATGATGCTAAGCATAACAATAACATACATATACACACACAGGCAGTCATGAATGCTAAGCATAACAATAACATACATATACACACACACATAACAATAACATACATATACACACACAGGCAGTCATGATGCTAAGCATAACAATAACATACATATACACACACAGGCAGTCATGAATGCTAAGCATAACAATAACATACATATACACACACACATAACAATAACATACATATACACACACAGGCAGTCATGAATGCTAAGCATAACAATAACATACATATACACACACAGGCAGTCATGAATGCTAAGCACAACAATAACATACATATACACACACACATAACAATAACATACATATACACACACAGGCAGTCATGAATGCTAAGCATAACAATAACATACATATACACACACAGGCAGTCATGAATGCTAAGCATAATAACAACATACATATACACACACAGGCAGTCATGAATGCTAAGCATAACAATAACATACATATACACGCACACATAACAATAACATACATATACACACACACATAACAATAACATACATATACACACACAGGCAGTCATGAATGCTAAGCATAACAATAACATACATATACACACACAGGCAGTCATGAATGCTAAGCATAACAATAACATACATATACACACACAGACAGTCATGAATGCTAAGCATAACAATAACATACATATACACACACACACATAACAATAACATACATGTACACACACAGGCAGTCATGAATGCTAAGCATAACAATAACATACATATACACACACAGGCAGTCATGAATGCTAAGCATAACAATAACATACATATACACACACAGGCAGTCATGAATGCTAAGCATAATAATAACATACATATACACACACACATAACAATAACATACATACACACACACAGGCAGTCATGAATGCTAAGCATAATAATAACATGCATATACACACAGGCAGTCATGAAGGCTAAGCATAACAATAACATACATATACACACACAGGCAGTCGTGAATGCTAAGCATAAAAATAACATACATATACACACACAGGCAGTCATGAATGCTAAGCATAACAATAACATACATATACACACACAGGCAGTCATGAATGCTAAGCATAACAATAACATACATATACACACACAGACAGTCATGAATGCTAAGCATAACAATAACATACATATACACACACACATAACAATAACATACATGTACACACACAGGCAGTCATGAATGCTAAGCATAACAATAACATACATATACACACACAGGCAGTCATGAATGCTAAGCATAACAATAACATACATATACACACACAGGCAGTCATGAATGCTAAGCATAATAATAACATACATATACACACACACATAACAATAACATACATATACACACACAGGCAGTCATGAATGCTAAGCATAATAATAACATGCATATACACACAGGCAGTCATGAATGCTAAGCATAACAATAACATACATATACACACACAGGCAGTCGTGAATGCTAAGCATAAAAATAACATACATATACACACACAGGCAGTCATGAATGCTAAGCATAACAATAACATACATATACACACAGGCAGTCATGAATAATAAGCATAACAATAACATACATATACACACACACATAACAATAACATACATATACACACACAGGCAGTCATGAATGCTAAGCATAACAATAACATACATATACACACACAGGCAGTCATGAATGCTAAGCATAACAATAACATACATATGCACACACAGGCAGTCATGAATGCTAAGCATAACAATAACATACATATACACACACAGGCAGTCATGAATGCTAAGCATAACAATAACATACATATACACACACAGGCAGTCATGAATGCTAAGCATAACAATAACATACATATACACACACAGGCAGTCATTAATGCTAAGCATAACAATAACATACATATACACACACAGGCAGTCGTGAATGCTAAGCATAACAATAACATACATATACACACATATACACACACAGGCAGTCGTGAATGCTAAGCATAACAATAACATACATATACACACACAGGCAGTCGTGAATGCTAAGCATAACAATAACATACATATACACACATATACACACACAGACAGTCATGAATGCTAAGCATAACAATAACATACATATACACACACAGGCAGTCATGAATGCTAAGCATAACAATAACATACATATACACACACAGACAGTCATGAATGCTAAGCATAACAATAACATACATATACACACGCACATAACAATAACATACATATACACACACAGGCAGTCATGAATGCTAAGCATAACAATAACATACATATACACACACAGGCAGTCATGAATGCTAAGCATAACAATAACATACATATACACACACAGGCAGTCATGAATGCTAAGCATAACAATAACATACATATACACACACACACACATAACAATAACATACATATACACACACAGGCAGTCATGAATGCTAAGCATAATAATAACATGCATATACACACAGGCAGTCATGAATGCTAAGCATAACAATAACATACATATACACACACAGGCAGTCATGAATGCTAAGCATAACAATAACATACATATACACACACAGGCAGTCATGAATGCTAAGCATAACAATAACATACATATACACACACAGGCAGTCATGAATAATAAGCATAACAATAACATACATATACACACACACATAACAATAACATACATATACACACACAGGCAGTCATGAATGCTAAGCATAACAATAACATACATATACACACACAGGCAGTCGTGAATGCTAAGCATAACAATAACATACATATACACACATATACACACATATACACACACAGGCAGTCGTGAATGCTAAGCATAACAATAACATACATATACACACACAGGCAGTCATGAATGCTAAGCATAACAATAACATACATATGCACACACAGGCAGTCATGAATGCTAAGCATAACAATAACATACATATACACACACAGGCAGTCATGAATGCTAAGCATAACAATAACATACATATACACACACAGGCAGTCATGAATGCTAAGCATAACAATAACATACATATACACACACAGGCAGTCATGAATGCTAAGCATAACAATAACATACATATACACACACAGGCAGTCATGAATGCTAAGCATAAAAATAACATACATATACACACACAGGCAGTCGTGAATGCTAAGCATAACAATAACATACATATACACACACAGGCAGTCATTAATGCTAAGCATAACAATAACATACATATACACACACAGGCAGTCATGAATGCTAAGCATAACAATAACATACATATACACACACACATAACAATAACATACATATACACACACAGGCAGTCATGAATGCTAAGCATAATAATAACATGCATATACACACAGGCAGTCATGAATGCTAAGCATAACAATAACATACATATACACACACAGGCAGTCGTGAATGCTAAGCATAACAATAACATACACATACACACACAGGCAGTCATGAATGCTAAGCATAACAATAACATACATATACACACACAGGCAGTCATGAATGCTAAGCATAACAATAACATACATATACACACACAGGCAGTCATGAATGCTAAGCATAACAATAACATACATATACACACACAGGCAGTCGTGAATGCTAAGCATAACAATAACATACATATACACATACAGGCAGTCATGAATGCTAAGCATAACACTAACATACATATACACACACAGGCAGTCATGAATGCTAAGCATAACAATAACATACATATACACACACAGGCAGTCATGAATGCTAAGCATAACAATAACATACATATACACACACAGGCAGTCATGAATGCTAAGCATAACAATAACATACATATACACATACAGGCAGTCATGAATGCTAAGCATAACAATAACATACATATACACACACAGGCAGTCATGAATGCTAAGCATAACAATAACATACATATACACACACAGGCAGTCGTGAATGCTAAGCATAACAATAACATACATATACACACACAGGCAGACGTGAATGCTAAGCATAACAATAACATACATATACACACACACATAACAATAACATACATATACACACAGGCAGTCATGAATGCTAAGCATAACAATAACATACATATACACACACAGGCAGTCATGAATAATAAGCATAACAATAACATACATATACACACACAGGCAGTCATGATGCTAAGCATAACAATAACATACATATACACACACAGGCAGTCATGAATAATAAGCATAACAATAACATACATATACACACACAGGCAGTCATGATGCTAAGCATAACAATAACATACATATACACACACACACACACACACACACACACACACACACACACACACACACACACACACACACACACACACACACACACACACACACACACACACACACACACACACACACACACACACACATAACAATAACATACATATACACACACACACACATAACAATAACATACATATACACACACACACACACACACATAACAATAACATACATATACACACACACACACACATAACAATAACATACATATACACACACACACACATACATAACAATAACATACATATACACACACACACACATAACAATAACATACATATACACACACACACACATAACAATAACATACATATACACACACACACACACACATAACAATAACATACATATACACACACACACACACACATAACAATAACATACATATACACACACACACACACACACATAACAATAACATACATATACACACACACACACACACACACACACACATAACAATAACATACATACACACACACACACACACACACACATAACAATAACATACATATACACACACACACACATAACAATAACATACATATACACATAGGGTCCATTGCCAGGGTTCAGGTGGTCAACATATATCAAATAAAAACTAAATAAGATAAGGCTCAGAATTGTTTTCTTAACAAAACCTTTCTACATATAAAGTGCAACATTTCCACATATAAAGTGCAACATTAAACTGCCTCAAGTTGTTGCTCAGATTAAATAAAATGACAAAACTTTTCTTCTACATACAAAAAGTGCAACATGAAACAGTTTCAAGCCAACTCAGCCTCAGATTAACTTTTCTTTCCCCCCCCCAGCCTGGCTAACTTGTCAGTAAGAGGATATATGTGCTCATTGTTCTTCCACCATTGAAGTGGCGCAAAATCTAGTTTTTAATGCAATATGGTCTTAAATCTGCTGTTATAAAAACATTTGTTATTGCTTTAGCCCTGCCTGGCTCGCCGAGGAGAGGCTGCTTGAATGCGGTGGGAGCTGTGTTTGTTTGTCTTTCTCTTCGTTGAAGCGATGCTATCCATTGTTGTATCGCACCGCGAAGCCCAAATGTTCCCAAACGGGAGATTTGAACGAGGCAGGAGGGTCTTCCAGCTCTGGCTTTTACATGTTGTCCTAGCCCGGTCCCTGCTAGCATGCCGTGTGTTGTGCCTCAATGTGCATTGTTTACACAACGTGCGTTACGCTACTTAATATGTCCGTGTGGAAACTCGTTCGGTACACCTCCGAACAGAACTGAACCCCCCGTACCGAAACGATTCAATACAAATACACGTACCGTTACACCCCTAGTACATACACTTGTAAAGAACATCATGTCATGGCTGTCTTGAGTTTACAATCATTTCTACAACTCTTATTTTTTTGTGATGTAGTGATTGGAGCACAAAAAACATTCATGAAGTTTGCTTCTTTTATGAATTTATTATGGCTCTACTGAAAATGTGAGGGTCAAAAGTATACATACAGCAATGTTAATATTTGCTTCCTTGGCAAGTTTACCTGCAATAAGACGCTTTTGGTAGCCATCCACAAGCTTCTGCTTGACCACTTGACCACTCCTCTTGACAAAATTGGTGCAGTTCAGCTAAATTTGTTGGCTTTCTGACATGGACTTGTTTCTTCAGCATTGTCCACACGTTTAAGTCAGGACTTTGGGAAGGCCATTCTAAAACCTTCATTCTAGCCTGATTTAGCCATTCCTTGACCACTTTTGAGGTGTGTTTGGGGTAGGGATGTCCCGATCCAGGTTTTTGCACTTCTGATCCGATACCGATGTTGTTTTTGCACTTCCGATCCGATACCGATACTGGCCGATACTGGCCTTATCCGAGCATGTATTAAAGTTTAAAGTTATTTAGCCTACTTAGTTGTCAGATTCATGTTGAAAAGGGTTTTAGTACTCTTGATAACAACTAGCCAGCTGAATTAGGTGAGTTTGAATAATACACAATGGAGATGTTGACGTGCGGAGTTTCAAACACTCTTCATTCTCTAGCAGGGGACTTTTCAAACGATGCTACATATTAGCAGTAATGCTACTTTTTATAGCAACGCTTTTGCCCCACACTTGACAAATTACGGTTGTCTGTTCGACATATTCCCACTTGAAGCCAAACCACCGCCAGACGATGGACCCCCTGCTGTTTTTCTTGGGAATTAATTAATTCTTCCTTCATTATTACCGCTCACACGGCTGCGCTAGCATCACATGTTGTCTATCCCCACTTATATATTTACTATAGTGTGTTGCATCAATGTTCATTTATTTCAAGTGGGAGTAGAGACCAGAGGTCTTCAACAGGGGTACTTCAGGGCGGTTGTGACATTTTTAGTTATTTAGACTTATTTTAACACATTTTTTTTATATTACCCCACATTTTTTCCACAAATTTAAATGTCTTAACATCCACATTAATTATGTAATGTAGTTTCGAAATGTTGGTGTCATGGCTACCCTAATCACAATTGCAATTAAAACATACATTAATAGTAATATGATGATATTTATGTTAGCATTCAGGATGGCTAGCGGTTAGCGCTGTACTTGCCAGCTAGCGATTAGCGTCGCTATGTACCAGCTAGGGAGCAGTGCTATACCAGTGTTTCCCACACATTCATTTATTTGTGGCGGCCCGCCACGAAAGAATTACGTCCGCCACAAATAATACAAAATATTTATTTATTTTTAATTTTTTTTGGTCCTGTCCAGCTTTTTAGACAAATCATATAGTTGATGTAGATGCCCATATAGGCTGTTCAAATTTACTTTACAAAAGAGAAGTGTAGGATACTTCTCTTGTTGCCTTATTTGTATTTGACCACTACTGTTTTCTGTTTATTTGTTACTGACTGTGGCAGGACACCTCTGCCTCTGTTTCACTTTATGTTGCTGGTAAATAATATGGTTGTAGTAGTAGGCTAAAGTTAAATGATTTAGTATGCACTAATTAAAGGGGCAGAACTTTAAGAGACATTTTTGTTAGGATCCGCTGCTCGGATAACAGTTTGTTTATGTTTTCTTGTCACGTGTGTTTTCAGCACCTTGAGTTTTTGTTAGTTTCTGTTGCCATGACTGCAGATTGCTCACACCTGCCTCTGGTTAGTGTTCGGGTCGCGCACCTGTTGCCCGGGCGCTAATCAGAGGGCTATTTAGTCTATGCGCTGGCCTCACTCGGTCTGGCTTGCTAGTTTGTTTTCATACAACAGTTGACGACGTTCGATTCCTGCTAAATTCCTGCTAGCTCCCACGCTAGCCCATTTGCTTGCGAGCTCCCACGCTAGCCCATTTAGTTTTTGCCTTTTGTGCTATGTGCACGTCTTTGTTTTTTCCCTGCTATGATTTGTTCTTAAAAAAATAGTTTTCCTACCTGCAAGCTGTGTCCGAAGCCGTCTGCATCCCTGGGAGAACACCTCGCACCACGATGCGACCAGGTCATTACAATTTTAGCTATTATATTTTATAAGATATATATATATATATATATATATATATATATATATATATATATATATATATATATATATATATATATATATATATTTGACCACTACTGTTTTCTGTTTATTTGTTACTGACTGTGGCAGGACACCTCTGCCTCTGTTTCACTTTATGTTGCTGGTAAATAATATAGTTGTAGTAGTAGGCTAAAGTTAAATGATTTAGTATGCACTAATTAAAGGGGCAGAGCTTTAAAAGACATTTTAGCTTTTATATTTTATAAGATATATTTTTTGTAAGAACCACAATTAATAAATATATTTCAGTGAATAACTTATTGTTCAAATCTGTATATAAATATGTACAAAAAGTGTTGTAATTATATTGTAAAATGGATGGATGGACGGACGTTTAAAACAAAACTGTCTTTATTAATTAGTAAGTATAAATTTTTTGAGCCTTTTTAGAGAAAATCATATCATTGTAGTAAATTACGCAAATTACTTGATGACGTCATGGTGACCACGCCCATAGCCACGCCCCCGCCGCCACAGGTATCTTGGCAGTTTATGGGAAACACTGCATACTGTATTCTTTGAATATCTTCATTTTGCATAGTACCTTTTAGGTCACGTTTATTTTTTCAATGAAATGTGTACAATATATATAAGTAGTAGAGATGTCCGATAATATCGGCAGGCCAATATTATCGGCCAATAAATGCGTTAAAATGTAATATCGGAAATTATCGGTATCGTTTTTTTTTATTATCGGTATCGTTTTGGTTTTTTTACATTTTTAAAATTAAATCCACATAAAAAACACAAGATACACTTACAATTAGTGCACCAACCCAAAAAACCTCCCTCCCCCATTCACACAAAAGGTACTATCAATATATATCAATACAGTCTGCAAGGGATACTGTCCGTAAGCACACATGATTGTGCATGCTGCTGCTCCACTAATAGTACTAACCTTTAACAGTTAATTTGACTAGTTTTCATTAATTACTAGTTTATATGTTTTTACAAATGATGACAGATGTGAACAAAAGCATGTATTGTCTTTGTGTGATGATGTAAATGAGGTGTGGTTGTATTGTATATTAAGTTTGTGTACATTAAAGGGCATTTTATGACTTTTCTTAGTTTAAAAACATGCTATAGTATGTTTTTATTGTCATAATTTTATTGCATGATTTTTGTATCCCTTTAATTTAGGTAGCCAGGGACTGCAGATGGAAATGAGCTATTTAGCTATAATCTGGTACAGAACACATCTGTCTTTGAGCTTCATGTTTCTGTGCATTGTCCCTTCAAATAAAGACTCAATTAAACTATGTAACTGCTTTTATATTGTTTTACTTTCTTTTTTATTCAAGAAAATGTTTTTAATTTATTTTTCTTATTTTATTTTATTTAATTTTTTTAAAAATACCTTATCTTCACCATACCTGGTTGTCCAAATTAGGCATAATAATGTGCTTTATAAATAAAGTTGGTATGGTATGGTATGGTTATTCCACGACTGTATATATCGGTTGATGTCGGTATCAATTGATATCGGTATCAGTAATTAAAGAGTTGGACAATATCGGAATATCGGATATCGGCAAAAAGCCATTATCGGACATCCCTAATAAGTAGGGATGCCTGCTCCATCAGTGTGGGGGTCCTTGGCCTGCAAAACGTTAAAGACCCCTGGTTTATGCAATAATTGCAGTGTTTCCTCATTTATAGTATACCTATACTGCTATACAAGCTGCACACTGACTACTTCAAAGTTTCATTTCTACAATATTGTCCCTTCAGAAGAGTTACTGTCATAAAAAGAGAAGTGTGAGATGACTGTATATACAATAACTGTAAAGGGTGAAAATGCTTTAGTACATCACTGAGATCAAATTAAGTTGACTTTATTACTTTTTTGTGTCATATGAAGCGCTTTCGGGGACGGCTCTCCACTAATCCCTCTTCTTCACCAGAGGTCTTGATGTTTGCTTTCGGAACTCACTGCAGATTATGGGCAGCTCCAATTAGCAGCTCCTAAAGATGGAATAATAAGATCATCCCTACTCTCCCATCTCATCCTCCAATCCCTCATTCAACCCTTTCTTCCTCTTCAGAGGCCTCGTCTGAGCGCAGATTAAAGATGGAGACACTCTCTGGCCTGTGGATCGCTAATCGCTTGTTTGCTGTCATTTCCTCCTCCCTCTTTCTAGTTAAGGTGTTAATTTTACGAGTCGATCCCAAGTCACGCCGATTGGGCCGGCGCCGCCTGTGCGCTCGCATCTCTTGTGGCGCGGCGGCCGGTGGATCACACGGCAGCAAGACGGCGTGGGGTCAATACTAATACTCTTTTCTTCCTGTTCTGACTGTGACTCTGCTGGCTAAACAGACAATTAGCTGACACTTTTTGGCTCACAGGAAAAACCTCAAGTCATGAATGTTGATTCAGTCTGCACATTCTGAAGAATATTCTGCTGTAAGTGTGATATTACACAAGTCATACGTGGGCTCTTTATTCATTCATTTATTGTCAGTTTCAAACACTGATGACATCTATTAAACAGACAAGAAGCAAAGAATCATGCAGAGACAGAGTTCAATTTTGCTCATGAGGAGAGACGTATTGGGCTGTACACTCCGTTACAGTTCCAACCTATGCTCTAAGGCAGTGGTCCCCTACCACCAGGCCGCGGCCCGGTACCGGTACGTGTATCGATTGGTACCGGGCCGCACAAGAAAAAAATAAATAATAATAATAAAAAATAAAAATAAAAATTATTAAAGGCCTACTGAAATGAATTTTTTAAATTTAAACGGGAATAGCAGATCCATTCTATGTGTCATACTTGATCATTTCGCGATATTGCCATATTTTTGCTGAAAAGATTTAGTAGAGAAAATCGACGATAAAGTTCGCAACTTTTGGTCGCTGATAAAAAAAAGCCTTGCCTGTACCGGAAGTAGCGTGACGTCACAGGAGCTAGTATTCCTCACAATTCCCCGTTGTTTACAATGGAGGGAGAGAGATTCGGAGCGACAAAGCGACGATTACCCCATTAATTTGAGCGAGGATGAAAGATTTGTGGATGAGGAACGTTACAGTGAATGACTAGAGAGGCAGTGATGGACGTATCTTTTTTCGCTCTGACCGTAACTTAGGTACAAGCTGGCTCATTGGATTCCACACTCTCTCCTTTTTCTATTGTGGATCACGGATTTGTATTTTAAACCACCTGGGATACTATATCCTCTTGAAAATGAGAGTCGAGCACGCAAAATGGACATTTAAAGTGACTTTTATCTCCACGACAACACATCGGTGACACACTTAGCTACTGAGCTAACGTGATAGCATCGTTCTCAAATGAAGATAGAAACAAAAGAAATAAACCCCTGACTGGAAGGATAGACAGAAGATCAACAATACTATTAAACCATGTACATGTAACTACACGGTTAAAAATTCTCAGCCTGGTAAGGCTTAACAATGCTGTTGCTAACGACGCTAAGGCTAATTTAGCAATTTAGCAACCGGACCTCACAGAACTATGATAAAAACATTAGCGCTCCACCTACGCCAGCCAGCCCTCATCTGCCCATCAACAGCCGTGCTCACCTGCGTTCCAGCGATCGACGGCGCGACGAAGGACACCCATCATCGACAAACCTCTGTAGCATGAGCTAACGTGATAGCATCTGTCTCAAATGCAGATAGAAACAAAATAAATAAACCCCTGACTGGAAGGATAGACAGAAGATCAACAATACTATTAAACCATGTACATGTAACTACACGGTTAAAAATTCTCAGCCTGGTAAGGCTTAACAATGCTGTTGCTAACGACGCTAAGGCTAATTTAGCAATTTAGCAACCGGACCTCACAGAACTATGATAAAAACATTAGCGCTCCACCCACGCCAGCCAGCCCTCATCTTCCTATCAACACCCGTGCTCACCTGCGTTCCAGCGATCGACGGTGGGTTTGGCGGCAAGCATCGGCTAGGCGTAGTAAGTAGTCCTTGTTGTGTTGCTGGAAGTATTGTACTTAGCCGCTAAGACACCGATCGATCCCACCTACAACGTTCTTCTTTGCAGCCTCCATTGTTCATTAAACAAATTGCAAAAGATTCACCAACACAGATGTCCAGAATACTGTGGAATTTTGTCGAAGAAAACAAGAGGTTTCTGTATCGGGTCGATGGGGTCCAACCACTTCCGTGGATTTTGTGACGTCACGCGCATAAATCATATCCAAAGGAGTTTTTCAACCGGAAGTGTGGCGGGAATTTTAAAATGTCACTTTATAAGTTAACCCGGCCGTATTGGCATGTGTTGCAATGTTAAGATTTCATCATTGATATATAAACTATCAGACTGCGTGCTCGATAGTAGTGGCTTTCAGTAGGCCTTTAAATCAACATAAAAAACAAGATACAATTACAATTAGTGCACCAACCAAAAAACCTCCCTCCCCCATTTACACTCATTCATTCGCACAAAAGGGTTGTTTCTTTCTGTTATTAATATTCTGGTTCCTACATTATATATCAATATATATCAATACAGTCTGCAGGGATACAGTCCGTAAGCACACATGATTGTATTTTTTTATGACAAAATTTGTCCCCCCCGGTCCGTGGGACACATTTTCAAGCGTTGACCGGTCCGCAGTTACAAAAAGGTTGGGGACCACTGCTCTAAGGCACAGCCCACGTGCTCCTCTATTTATTCGGGAGGTCCCTGGTTACATCGCTGATGCTGCTTCTGAAGGAAGGGGGTGGGGGGTAATTTCAGCAGCCCCAGTTAGACACAATATGTGATTATTCAGAAATGGAAATGTGCTGACACTCGTGATATCGCCCTGTCTCTGCTTTGTCTGCGTCAAGGTACTCGATGTTCGCCCTTGGCAGTCAGCAGGCCGGGTCTGGACACAAACACTCATACGAGATGACTCGCAATCCAAGATTGCAAGTTGTCCCTTTTGCACAGATATAAAAGTACAACTTCAGCACAATTGATAATAACTATAGCAACGGCCTTCAAGCATAAGAGTTGTGTGATAACTTACACATAATTATTCTAACATTTATTCATTTCTAATACTAGGGACCAGGGTTGTCCCGATACCTATATTTTGGTACCGGTACCAAAATGTATTTCGATACTTTTCTAAATAAAGGGGACCACAATAAATGGCATTATTTGCTTTATTTTAACAAAAAAAATCTCACGGTACATTAAACATATGTTTCTTATTGCAATCAAAGAACAATTTTGTCCTTAAATAAAAAAGTGAACATACTAGACAACTTGTCTTTTAATAGTAAGTAAACAAACAAACAATATTGTGTCATTTCTCATTCTATTATTTTGACAAAATTATGAGGGATTATTAATCCACTTGTTTATTTACTGCTAATATCTGTTTATTTCTGTTTGAACATGTTCTATCTACACTTCTGTTTAAATGTAATAATCTCTTATTCTTCTCTTCTTTGATACTTTATATTAGTTTTGAATGACACCACACATTTGGGTATGGATCCGATACCAAGTAGTTACAGGATCATACATTGGTCATATTCAAAGTCCACATGTGTCCAGGTACGTATTTACTGACTTTATAAACATTATATATATTTAGAAAAAAAAGGAAAAACATTTTTGTGACGATAAAAATATCGATGTAAACATTGTAGTATCGACTAGATACGCTATTGTACTTGGTATCATTACAGTGGATGTCAGGTGTAGACCCAACCGTGGCATCTGTGTAAAAGCGGAATATAATGATTGAAACACATTGGAAAGTTGCTGCATTTTAGGCATCTGCTTAAAGGTTTGTGTTTTCATCATATTTTTGCAAAACATAGCTTTTTATGCTAGGTTCACACCAACGGCGTTTTGACGGCGCTTTAAAGCGGCATGCAAAGCGGCGTTAAAGCGTGACAAAGCCTGACAAAGCTCAGCAAAGCTTGACTCAAAGCGTAGGAAAGCTTAACAGATTTTGGTTCAAAGTGCAATAGGAAGTGATTGTGATATTGACTAGTGACATTGAAACTTTATGTAAAACCAACACAGGATTACAAATCCATTCTCTTTTGCATCATTGCCTTTTTTATACGATGATCATTGTTTCTGCATTTCTGCTGTTTGATGTTGCACTTTGACATTACTGTCTATCATTATTTTTCTGTATGAAAATGTTAATAATGAAGAGAATATGTTACGTTTAAAAGAAATGCCTTTTATTATTGTCAACTAGCATAAGAAATGAAAGATAGATATTTATTAAGATGACAAAGAAATAAAAGAAATGAAGATATAAAACATAATATAACGGGAAAAAAAAGAGAAATTGAAAAAATAAATGAATATAAAAAATAAAAGAAATGCCTTTTATTGTTGTCAAGTAGCATAAGAAATGAAAGATAGATATTCATTAAGATGACAAAGAAATAAAAGAAATGAAGATATGAAACATAATATAACGAGAAAAAAAAGAGAAATTGAAAAAATAAATGAATATAAAAAATAAAAGAAATGCCTTTTATTATTGTCAACTAGCATAAGAAATGAAAGATAGATATTTATTAAGATGACAAAGAAATAAAAGAAATGAAGATATGAAACATAATATAACGGAAAAAAAAGAGAAATTGAAAAAATAAATGAAAATAAAAAAGAAAAGAAATGCCTTTTATTGTTGTCAACTAGCATAAGAAATGAAAGATAGATATTTTTGAAGATGACAAAGAAATAAAAGAAATGAAGATATGAAACATAATATAACGAGAAAAAAAAGAGAAATTGAAAAAATAAATGAATATAAAAAATAAAAGAAATGCCTTTTATTATTGTCAACTAGCATAAGAAATGAAAGATAGATATTTATTAAGATGACAAAGAAATAAAAGAAATGAAGATATGAAACATAATATAACGGAAAAAAAAGAGAAATTGAAAAAATAAATGAAAATAAAAAATAAAAGAAATGCCTTTTATTGTTGTCAACTAGCATAAGAAATGAAAGATAGATATTTTTGAAGATGACAAAGAAATAAAAGAAATGAAGATATGAAACATAATATAACGAAAAAAAAAGAGAAATTGAAAAAATAAATGAATATAAAAAATAAAAGAAATGCCTTTTATTATTGTCAACTAGCATAAGAAATGAAAGAAAGATAGATATTTATTAAGATGACAAAGAAATAAAAGAAATGAAGATATAAATTATAATAAATAATAAATAATAAACATAACATAACGAAAAAAAAAGAGAAATTGAAAAAATAAATGAATATAAAAAATGTGTGGGAAACAGTATACTGAGTTTTTCACATTTTTTTCTTATTTTTGTTGTAACAATGCACAACAGAGCTTGATAATCGTGTCAGAGCCTGATTTAAAGCGTCATGATCGCATCAAAGCATAATAAAGTTCAATAAAGCGTAATAAAACGTATCAAAGCGTGAGCGTATCAAAGCGGGATCAAATCGTGAGGAACGGTAACAAAGCGGCAACTAATTCGTATCAGAGCGTATCAGAGCGTATCAAAGCATAACATTACTTCGGAGATCGGGATATTCGTGGAAAAATTGACAAAAATGACGGCGCTTTGCTCGCCGCTTTAAAGCGCGGCAAGCGCCGTTGGTGTGAACCAGGCATAAGCAACTATGTCACAGTCTGAACACTTTCATTATTAACAGTTTAAACATATGTCAAGATTGTCTTGACTTCCTGTTAGGGTATGCTCCATTTGTATCCATCAGCGATCGACGCATACAATGATTGTTTGAAAGAACGGAAGATTTCTCAGCTTCAGTCCTGCAAGGCTTGTTTACATGGTGTCTCCTCTAAGTCCAGCATGCTGTTAATTACTGTACGGAGGCTTCCAGAACCACACAGAGAGACAAGCGGGCCTCGATCAACAGTGCTATAAATCACCACAGTGGCGAGACACTTGGTGGACCAGAACCACTCAATGGCTCTCTGTCTTAGTGAGCAGAATGTCTCCATTGTAATGACTGCCGAGGGAGGAAATGGTTTCCCTTTGTTCCCTCGCAACTCCATTACCGTCTCTACGGGTGTGCGCTTCTGTCTCCCTCATTGGAGTGAATCTGACAACATTTTGCCTCCTCATGTCGCCTACCCACTCGCTTTTACGCAACACCTTCCTATGACTGTTGAATGATTCACATGCGGGCAACATGCTTCATAACCCAAATATGCAAACAAATTCGAGTGTTTTTAAGGACCTCACTGCAAAACCGCTGGTCACAGATCTTAATAGAACTTTTTAAAGGCCTACTGAAAGCCACTACTAGCGACCACGCAGTCTGATAGTTTATATATCAATGATGAAATCTTAACATTGCAACACATGCCAATACGGCCGGGTTAACTTATAAAGTGACATTTTAAATTTCCCGCTAAACTTCCGGTTGGAAACGTCTATGTATGATGACGTATGCGCGTTACGTCACGACGGCTACGGACGTATTCGTGCCCAATGTGTCACCATACAAACTGCTCTGTTTTTATTGAACAATTCCACAGTATTCTGGACATCTGTATTGGTGAATCTTTTGCAATTTGGTTAATGAACAATGGAGACTGAAAAGAAGAAAGTTGTAGGTGGGATCGGTGTATTAGCAGCCGGCTGTAGCAACACAACAAGGAGTACTTACTTGGATAGCAGACGCGCTAGCCGACGCTAGCCGCCAACCGCATCTGTGTTCGGGGGAAGTCCTTCGTCGCGCCGTCGATCGCTGGAACGCAGGTGAGCACGGGTGTTGATGAGCAGATGAGGGCTGGCTGGCGTAGGTGGAGCGCTAATGTTTTTATCATAGCTCTGTGAGGTCCGGTTGCTAAGTTGCTAAGTTAGCTTCAGCGTCGTTAGCAACAGCATTGTTAAGCTTTGCCAGGCTGAGAATTATTAACCGTGTAGTTACATGCACATGGTTTAAAGGCCTACTGAAAGCCACAACTAGCGACCACGCAGTCTGATAGTTTATATATCAATGATGAAATCTTAACATTGCAACACATGCCAATACGGCCGGGTTAACTTATAAAGTGACATTTTAAAATTCCCGCCACACTTCCGATTGAAAAAGCCTTCGGAGGATGAGTATGCGCGTGACGTCAATCATTGAACCGGAAGTATTGGTACCCCATTGAATACAATACAAAAAAGCTCTGTTTTCATTTCATAATTCCACAGTATTCTGGACATCTGTGTTGGTGAATCTTTTGCAATTTGTTTAATGAACAATGAAGACTGCAAAGAAGAACGTTGTAGGTGGGATCGGTGTATAGCGGCGGCTGTAGCAACACAACAAGGATTACTCACTTGGATAGCAGACGCGCTAGCCGATGCTAACCGGCCACCGCACGAATGATCGGGTGAAGTCCTTCGTCGCGCCGTCTATCGCTGGAACACAGGTGAGCACGGGTGTTGATGAGCAGATGAGGGCTGGCTGGCGTAGGTGGAGCGCTAATGTTTTTATCATAGCTCTGTGAGGTCCGGTTGCTAAGTTGCTAAGTTAGCTTCAGCGTCGTTAGCAACAGCATTGTTAAGCTTTGCCAGGCTGAGAATTATTAACCGTGTAGTTACAAGTCCATGGTTTAATAGTATTGTTGATCTTCTGTCTATCCTTAAGGTCAGGGATTTATTTCTTTTGTTTCTATCTGCATTGGAGCCAGATGCTATCACATTAGCTCAGTAGCTAGAGAGCTTCGCCGATGTATTGTCGTGGAGATAAAAGTCACTGTGAATGTCCATTTGGCGTTCTCGACTCTCATTTTCAAGAGGATATAGTATCCGAGGTGGTTTAAAATACAAATCCGTGATCCACAATAGAAAAAGGAGAGTGTGTGGAATCCAATGAGACCTTGTACCTAAGTTACGGTCAGAGCGAAAAAAGATACACCCTGCACTGCCTCTCTAGTCCTTCACTCTAACGTACCTCATCCACGAATCTTTCATCTTCGCTCAAATTAATAGGGTAATCGTCGCTTTCTCGGTCCAAATCTCTCTCGCTCCATTGTAAACAACGGGGAAATGTGAGGAATACTTCCTCCTGTGACGTCACGCTACTTCCGGTACAGGCAAGGCTTTTTTTTAATCAGCGACCAAAAGTTGTGAACTTTATCGTCGTTGTTCTGTACTAAATCCTTTCAGCAAAAATATGGCAATATCGCGAAATGATCAAGTATGACACATAGAATGGATCTGCTATCCCCGTTTAAATAAAAAAATGTCATTTCAGTAGGCCTTTAAGTCATCTACAACAGAAACAACATTCAATGATCTAGCGGCCTGCTTTTTGTAAGAATTCACTAGTCAAAGATCCTCTATATGACATCACATATGAACTGATACGGTACCAATTCTTGGTACCTGGGAATCGATGCATGTACTCTACATTTATTACCAAAAAGTGTTAGTTAACTATTTAAGACTTAGACTTCCTTTTTATTGTCATTCAAATGTGAACTTTACAGTACAGATAAGAACGAAATTTCGTTGCATTAGCTCATGGTAGTGCAGGATAAAAAAGCAATAAGGTGCAGATATAAATAAATAGATTACTGTACAGATAAATATATTGCACTTTTGCAAATGCGTCCACGTTTATGGATGTATGTTATATTGTCTTTATATTCCAGACAGTTCATCCATTTTGGGGGGATTTCAATCAATCAATCAATGTTTATTTATATAGCCCTAAATCACAAGTGTCTCAAAGGGCTGTACAAGCCACAACGACATCCTCGGTACAGAGCCCACATACGGGCAAGGAAAAACTCACCCCAGTGGGACGTCGGTGAATGACTATGAGAAACCTTGGAGAGGACCGCATATGTGGGTAACCCCCCCCCCCCCCCCCCCCCCCCCCTCTAGGGGAGACCGAAAGCAACGGATGTCGAGTGGGTCTGACATAACATTGTGAAAGTCCAGTCCACAGTGGATCCAGCACATCAGCGGGAGTCCAGTCCACAGCGGGGCCAACAGGAAACCATCCCGAGCGGAGACGGGTCAGCAGCGCAGAGATGTCCCCAACCGATGCACAGGCTAGTGGTCCACCCGGGGTCCCGGCTCTGGACAGCCAGCACTTCATCCATGGCCACCGGACCTATGCAACTCCCCCTCGCAAGGGACAGGGGAGAAGAGGAGAGAAGAAAAGAAACGGCAGATCAACTGGTCTAAAAAAAGGGGGGGTCTATTTAAAGGCTAGATTATACAAATGAGTTTTAAGATGGGACTTAAATGCTTCTACTGAGGTAGCATCTCTAACTGTTACCGGGAGGGCATTCCAGGGTACTGGAGCCCGAATAGAAAACGCTCTATAGCCCGCAGACTTTTTTTTGGCTCTGGGAATCACTAATAAGCCGGAGTTCTTTGAACGCAGATTTCTTGCCGGGACATATGGTACAATACAATCGGCGAGATAGGCTGGAGCTAAACCGTGTAATATTTTATACGTAAGTAGTAAAACCTTAAAGTCGCATCTTAAGTGCACAGGAAGCCAGTGCAAGTGAGCCAGTATAGGCGTAATATGATCAAACTTTCTTGTTTTTGTCAAAAGCCTTGCAGCCGCATTTTGTACCATCTGTAATCTTCTAATGCTAGACATAGGGAGGCCCGAAAATAATACGTTACAGTAATCGAGACGAGACGTAACGAACGCATGAATAATGATCTCAGCATCGCTAGTGGACAAGATGGAACGAATTTTAGCGATATTACGGAGATGAAAGAAGGCCGTTTTAGTAACACTCTTAATGTGTGACTCAAACGAGAGAGTTGGGTGGAAGATAATACCCAGATTCTTTACCGAGTCGCCTTGTGTAATTGTTTGCTTGTCAAATGTTAAGGTGGTATTATTAAATAGATGTTGGTGTCTAGCAGGACCGATAATCAGCATTTCCGTTTTCTTAGCGTTGAGTTGCAAAAAGTTAGCGGACATCCATTGTTTAATTTCATTAAGACACGCCTCCAGCTGACTACAGTCCGGCGTGTTGGTCAGCTTTAGGGGCATGTAGAGTTGGGTGTCATCAGCATAACAGTGAAAGCTAACACCGTATTTGCGTATGATGTCACCCAGCGGCAGCATGTAAATACTAAAGAGTGCAGGGCCAAGAACCGAACCCTGGGGAACTCCGCACGTTACCTCGACATAGTCCGAGGTCACATTGTTATGGGAGACGCACTGCATCCTGTCAGTAAGATAAGAGTTAAACCAAGACAAGGCTAAGTCTGACATACCAATACGTGTTTTGATACGCTCTAATAAAATATTATGATCGACGGTATCGAAAGCGGCGCTAAGATCAAGAAGCAGCAACATAGATGACGCATCAGAATCCATCGTTAGCAATAGATCATTAGTCATTTTTGCGAGGGCTGTCTCCGTAGAGTGATTTGCCCTGAAACCGGATTGAAAAGGTTCACAGAGATTGTTAGACGCTAAGTGTTCATTTAGCTGCTGTGCAACAATTTTTTCGAGAATTTTGGAAATAAACGGAAGGTGGGAGACCGGTCGGTAGTTTACCATGAGGTCAGGATGGAGGTTAGGTCTTTTGAGCAGAGGATGAATAACCGCTTTTTTGAATGCTAGGGGAACAGTACCGGAGGAAAGTGATAAGTTTATAATATTTAACACTGATGGACCTAATAATACAAACAGTTCCTTGATAAGTTTCCCAGGAAGTGGGTCAAGTAAACATGTTGTTTGTTTTATCCCACTTACACGCTGTAATAATTCCTCTAATGTTATTTCATCAAAAATAGAGAGACTATTTTGGAGGGCAGTGTCCGTCGTATATACCGTCGTATTTGTGTTAATAGAGCCCAGTTGTAGCTGGGATGCGTTGTCTTTAATCTCCTTTCTAATGATTTCAATTTTCTTATTAAAGAAATTCATAAAATCATCTGCCGAGTGGGTGGAGCTACTGGGAGGAGTCCCTTGTTGGGTTAGCGATGCTACTGTACTAAACAGAAATTTAGGATCGTTTTTGTTGAGGCGGATGAGATTTGAGTAGTATTTAGCTTTAGCTAAGGTAAGCATGCGTTTATAAGTTATTAAACTATCACTCCATGCTTGATGGAAAACCTCAAGTTTAGTCGCGCGCCATTTGCGTTCCAGCTTTCTACATGATAATTTATGAGCTCTAATTTCTTCTGTAAACCATGGGGTGCGCCTTTTAGGGGCCCTTTTTTGCTTTAGCGGTGCTATACTATCAATAATTTCGCGCAAGGCATCGTCAAAGTTGTTAGTTAGGGGATAATTTAATTATGATGCGTTCAAGAGTCTTACGGCCTGAGGGAAGAAGCTGTTACAGAACCTGGAGGTTCTGCCTCGGAGGCTGCGGAACCTCTTTCTAGAGTCCAGCAGTGAAAACAGTCCTTGGTGGGGGTGGGAGGAGTCTCTGCAGATTTTCTGAGCCCTGGTCAGGCAGCGGCTTTTTGCCATCTCCTGGATAGGAGGAAGAGGAGTCCTGATGATCTTTTCCGCCGTCCTCACCACTCTCTGCAGAGACTACAACTAACAATATAATCTTGTTTTTTATGTAGCATTTAACATTGAACTGATAATAATAAGTACGCAGTTCATTTATATTTAGTGTTCTTATTACATTTCTGAGTTGCATTTGCAAAGTAGACTTTGCATACAGCTGAAACTCCAGCAAAACAGTAGATGGCAGTGTACAGGCTATGGTGTGTTGCCTAGCTCCATGGTAGCCTTCACCATGACGCCAGTAGTCTTATGTTGCGGCCTTACAAAATCTTTATACTGTAAGTATTGTACTATTTCAATACAGCGTACGTCTTAGTTTTCATCACCAAATTTGAAGGTATCGAAAATCGCCATTGATTGATTGATTGAGAATTTTATTGGTAGATTGCACTGTACAGTACATATTCCGTACAATTGACCACTAAATGGTAACACCCCAATAAGTTTTTCAACTTGTTTAAGTCGGTTGATTCATGATACAGATATATACTATCATATATACTATCATCATAATACAGTCATCACACAAGATAATCACATTGAATTATTTACATTATTTACAATCAGGGGTGTGGAGGGGGGGGGGGGAGGGTAGGATATGGACATCAAGTAGTGGACATAGAGAGAGAGAGAGACACAGAGAGAGAGAGAGAGAGAGAGAGAGAGAGAGAGAGAGAGAGAGAGAGAGAGAGAGAGAGAGAGAGATCAGAAGGCATAAGAAAAAGAAAAAGTATCTGCATTTGATTGTTTACATTTGATTATTAGCAATCCGGGGAGGGTGTTAGTTTAGGGTTGTAGCTGCCTGGAGGTGAACTTTTATTGCGCTTTTGAAGGAGGATAGAGATGCCCTTTCTTTTACACCTGTTGGGAGCGCATTCCACATTGATGTGGCATAGAAAGAGAATGAGTTAAGACCTTTGTTAGTTCGGAATCTGGGTTTAACGTGGTTAGTGTAGCTCCCCCTGGTGTTGTGGTTATGGCGGTCATTTACGTTAAGGAAGTAGTTTGACATGTACTTCGGTATCAGGGAGGTGTAGCGGATTTTATAGACTAGGCTCAGTGCAAGTTGTTTAACTCTGTCCTCCACCTTGAGACAGCCCACTTTAGAGAAGTGGGTAGGAGTGAGAAATTGTTAATGCTAATCAGTACCCTGTATATTGCAAAGCCAATGTAAATTAGCATCAAGCTAGTGCATTTTGGAAAAGTGAAGCCTTATTTACTCGTTATTATACTTACTCATACTTATTTACCTACTCAGTGGCCTAGTGGTTAGAGTGTCCGCCCTGAGATGGGTAGGTTGTGAGTTCAAACCCCGGCCGAGTCATACCAAAGACTATAAAAATGGGAGCCATTACCTCCCTGCTTGGCACTCAGCATCGAGGCTTGGAATTGGGGGTTAAATCACCAAAAATGATTCCCGGGCGCGGCCACCGCTGCTGCTCACTGCTCCCCTCACCTCCCAGGGGGTGAACAAGGGGATGGGTCAAATGCAGAGGACAAATTTTGCCACACCTAGTGTGTGTGTGTGTGTGTGTGTGTGACAATCATTGCTACTTTAACTTTAACTTGAACTTCATGTTTTCTATCAGGCATACTTCTTTTGTTGACTTTGGAAATTGCAACATTACCCGGAGGCAGTTTGGCGGAGTCTGCTCTGAGTGCTTGTTTCCTTGCCAAGTTTTTTTAGCCAGCGTCACGGGCAACAAAGGTATGGAAAAATGGCACCGTTTGACTTTACATGAAAAGTACCAAATTCGGTACCGATCCCTAGAAAGGAGTGCTTTTCATTATTGAAGAACCTACTCCAGACATGCTAGTCAAAGATGTTCACACAACAGGACTGCATTGCTGTTGTCAACAAAAGCAGGTGACAAGGATCCTCAATACGACAGGAGTGCTCCTCTCTTTTGAAAAAAGCCACTCCAAAAATGCTCGTCAAAGATGGACGAAAGTTGTTGTTTTTATTCATCTGCTGCAAAAACAGTCCCTCCTTAGTCAATTCATGGCTGATCAAATCAAATCAAATCAACTTTATTTATAAAGCACATTTAAAATGTACCACCGGGGGTAGTCAAAGTGCTGTACAATGGGCAGGTTAAAAATAATACGAGAACCGAGCGAACACAACACAACACAAACAGAACACGATAAAAAATAAATAAATAAAATATAAAAACTAAAAACAGGTTCACAGCAGGTGAATTATGGGATGCCATTGCAGGATGGGTATCACTCAGTGTTAAAAGCCATGGAATAAAAGTATGTTTTTAAGAGAGATTTAAAAACAGAGGTAGGTCGTTCCAGAGCTTGGGAGCAGCAGCGGCGAAAGCTCTGTCACCTCTAAGCTTCAGCCTTGTGTCCGGGACCGTCAGTAGCAGCTGATCGGCAGATCTTAGGGATCGGGTGGGGCAGTAAGGCTGAAGGAGGTCGGAGAGATATGTTGGCGCAAAGTTGTTTAGACATTTAAAAACAAATAAAAGGAGTTTAAAATTGATTCTGTAACGCACAGGGAGCCAGTGAAGGGACGCTAATATAGGGGTGATGTGCTCACGTCTGCGGGTCTGTGTTAGCAGATACATAGGGGTGTAACAGTACACAAAAATTTCGGTTCGGTACGTACCTCGGTTTAGAGGTCACGGTTCGGTTCATTTTCGGTACAGTAAGAAAACAACAAAATATACATTTTTGGGTTATTTATTTACAAAATTTGCAAAATCTTCCAGCAAAAATATTTTTCTTAGTGTAATATTTGATGTGAAGTAACGGGAACCTTGGATAGGTCAATAATTCATAATAACATTGATTTTGATTCAATATTATGTTTTGAGCAATGACAGTTTGAAAGGAAAAAAAAACAGCTTTGTTTTATTAGTCAACATTGCAACTTTTTCTAAATTACATTTCACCTTTAAGCTTTTTTATTTCACTTTTGTTATGTTTTTTGTTTATTTGAATAGTATTTTTAGAATGTGCCGTGGGCCTTTAAAACATTAGCTGTGGGCCGCAAATGGCCTCCGGGGCACACTTTTGACACCCCTGCTATAGATAATAACAAATTAAATGTGATAAATGCGCGTTTATCATAACTCTCTCTCTCTCTCTGTCTCTGCCCCTCCCTCACCAATGCTGCTGTTTGTTTTGTTTTCAACCCCTTCTTAACCCTGAACGTAGTGTAACGACCTGCTGCGGTTGATGTTGTGTTCTTGAGTGAGTGATATTCAGACTAGGGATGTGCGTATCGATCCTGTGGTATCGATATATCGATACTCACACGCTACTCATTTGGCATCACTTTTCGGAAAAAAGTATCGATATAAACAAAAAAAACGGCGTGTGGGGGGGTGCAAGCATCACTTTCAGATGTTTTTGAGGACTTACTTAACTTACTTAATGTGCTGGGACACCCCTGTACCTGGCAGAGTATAGAGCTGGCCCAGTCACGGGACAGGAGGCAGTGAATGAGCGTCGTCAACGTGCAACACACACAGCGTTGTTACTTTTCCTGAACAGCAATCTGAGACTTCAGCAAAGTGTGACGTGTGACGACATATCTCGAGTACACTAAAGGTGTGATGGTGTCAGACATTTTTGTAGATCATTTTTCCAAGTTCATTTTCTCAGGGAACTGTCTTTCGTATGCAGGTTTATAGGACAAGGAAATCCTAGTTTATTGTGATAAGGAAATTATTGACTTTGCTTCAGAGAAGTGTTATAAGTTTACTTCCACAAAGAGGTTTGAAACATAACATTGTTATGAATAATTGTTTTTTAAAGCTTTTTCTACCAAGACTTTTTTTTTGAGGAATAAGAAAAGTGAAAATGTGTATATTTTTGTTTATATTTAATTTATTTTTCATATTTAGGTTATTTATTTAAATTTTACTTTTATTATATATTGACCATAATAAATGTGGTATAAATGGTCTGTATTTGTCTTGTGAGTTGTCTTAAATAATAACAATAGTAATAATATTTTTGACTGACAAAAATTGCCAATAAGAAATTAATGGTATCGGTATCGGTATTGATGAAAATGTAAGAAAAAGTATCGGTATCGTATCGAATCCTAAAAGTGTGGTATCGCCCATCCCTAATTCAGACTTCCCATTGTTGTGAACGTAGCACGCCTGTAAGGTGATTGGCGAAGAAGGAGGAAGCGTTGTTGTTGCGGAAATGAGGAGTGAGGATAGACGTGCGTGTGGAAGGAACGAGATAAATTGAGCTGTGTTAGTATAGGTTGCTCAATAAAAGTTTAAAAAGACTTGGTGTGCACTTCTTCTGGACGCTACAGTACATTGAAAATACACGCAACCCTAACTCAAAATGCCGGACATTTGAGGCATTTTTAAGAAACTCCGCAAAAGAGGACATGTCCGGTGAAAAGAGGACGTATGGTCAGTCTATCCTAGCCCGTTAGCTGCTAGCATGCCGCGTGTTGTGCCTCGGTGTGCATTGTCTACACCAGTCTTTTTCAACCTTTTCTGAGCCAAGGCACATTTTTTTCATTGAAAAAATCCCGAGGCACACCACCAGTAGAAAACATTAACAAATTAAACTCAGTAGCCGATAGTCACAGTAAAAAGTCGTTCTCGCGATTGTTGGATATGAATTCCAACCATAACCAAGCATGCATCACTATAGCTCTTGTCTCAAAGCAGGTGTACTGTCACCACCTGTCACATCACGCCGTGACTTATTTGGATTTTTTTTTGGTGTTTTCCTGTGTGTAGTGTTTTAGTTCTTGTATCGTGCTCCTATTTCGGTGTTGATCGTCCTAGCATGTACGGATGTACTTTGCGGACGCCATCTGCTCCACACGCCGTAAGTCTTTGCTGTCGTCCAGCATTCTGTTTTTGTTTACTTTGCAGCCAGTTCAGTTTTAGCTTCGTTCTGCATAGCCATTCCTCAGCTTCAATGCCTTTTCTTAGCGGCACTCGCCTTTTGTTTATTTTCGGTTTAAGGGTTGGATACCTTTTTACCCGCTGCCACCTATACACTGTAAAAAAAAAAAAAAAGTTGAGAAAACGCAAATTTTCAAGTTAACATGATGCGACAAGATTTTTGCGTTTTCTCAACTTTTGACAACTGCTGGCCAGGCACTGTTTTGGTAGTTAAACATAGTGAAACCTTATTTATGAGTCTGACTTACTTGAAAACTATAATTAGTCCAACAAAATATACCAAAACAGTGTCTGGCCAGCAGTTGTCAAAAGTTGAGAAAACGCACTAACT
>NC_084739.1:71632469-71653445 GCF_033978785.1 Entelurus aequoreus
TTTTTTTTTTGATGTGGTGACGTCCAAAAAGAGTCATGATACGGGAAGGGAGGGGGCGCACAAATAATATTTCTATTAAATAGGCTTTACTTTGCATTTTAATTAACGTGGGAATATTTTTTGTATTTAGAAATAATAGTACCAACTTTTTTCTTATTTTTTCTTTTTTTTTTTTTCTCCAACATTTGTGGCACTGGTGTGGCGCCCCCTGATGGACGGCGCCCTTAGCATTTGCCTATACGGCCTATGCCACGGGCCGGCCCTGGCCACCACACCTTGAAACATACTTGCCAACCCTCCCGTTTTTAGCGGGAGAATCCCGGTATTCAGCGCCTCTCCCGACAACCTCCCGGTATTCAGCCGGAGCTGGAGGCCACGCCCCCTCCAGCTCAACGCGGACGTGAGACTGAGTGGGGACAGCCGGTTCTCACGTCCGCTTTCCCACAATATAAACAGCTTGCCTGCCCAATGACGTCATAACATCTGGGGCTTTTAGAGAGTAGAGTGCACAACTGCGCACACAACAAGGAGACGAAGCAGAAGAACGAGGAAATTACAGACATGGCAACGCCGTCGACGAGCAAGATGAAGAAATACGCTTGCAAGTTCCAAAACGAATGGAAACAAGAATTTCAGTTCATCCAGGACAGTTCGAAGGGGAAGGGGTATGTTGCCTGTAAATATGTAGAACAGACTTCCCCATTGAACACGGTGGCCGAAATGATATACTCATCATGAACGGAGAAGTTAAACAGGACAATACTGCCATCTAATGGATAGCCACCGGAACACTGAAATTCAAGTATTTCTTTTTTGTAAATAAAATAAATAAATATATATATATATAGCTAGAATTCACTGAAAGTCAAGTACTTTATACATATATATATATATATATATATATATATATATATATATATATATATATATATATATATATATATATATATATATATAATATATATATATATATATATATATATGAAATATATATGAAATACTCGAGTTGGTGAATTCTAGCTGTAAATAACCACGCCCCCAACCACGCCACCACCCACCCCCGACCAAGCCCCCACCCCCCACCCCCTACCCCCCACCTCCCGATATTGGAGGTCTCAAGGTTGGCAAGTATGCCTTGAAAACAATATTTTTTTTTACGTGAAAACGAAAAATCACTCTAAGTCCTTTGCTATTTTTACCTTTTATTGCCAATCTTATAACAAACGGCAGAATTCCAACAGGTTTAACCTCCCGTGCAAACTCTTCTGCCTCTGTGCTTCCCCAGACACACAACAACACTTCCTCATTCTCCACCAATACGCTTTCAGGCACGAATGGTGTGTTTGCAAACATGGGGAAAATGGACTTCAAATCAAAACCACACAGACATAAAACGCTAACATTAGTTAGTCGTTACAGTATAAATTGATATGTTTCGCCTATTATTTCTGCACTTTTGACAAGTGATGCATCGAAAACTCAGCTACCGAAAAAATACTTCAGTCACCGAAAGCAACGCTGCCAAAACCGATGAAAAGAAGACACACGCCATTGTCTGGAGCTTTGTCAGCATGTGTTAGAATAATTATGTGTAAGTTATCACACAACTCTTATGCTTGAAGGCCGTTGCTATATTTATTATCAATTGTGCTGAAGTTGTACTTTTCTATCTGTGCAAAGGGACAGCTTGCAATCCAAGATTGCGAGTCGTCTCGTATCAGTGTTTGTGTCCAGGACATCGAGTACCGTGACGCAGACAAAGCAGAGACAGCACATTTCCATTTCTGAATAATCATATATTGTGTCCAACTGGGGCTGCTGAAATGACCCCCCTTCCTTCAGAAGCAGCCTCAGTGATGTAACCAGGGACCTCCCAAATAAATAGAGGAGCACGTGGGACTGTACCTTAGAGCGTAGGTCGGATCTGTAACTGAGTGTACAGCCCAGGACGTCTCTCCTCATTGAGCCAAATTGAACTCGGTCTCTGCATGATTCCTTGCTTCTTGTCTGTTTAATAGATGTCATCAGTGTTTGAACCTGATGACATCTAACCAGACATGCTTTGTCAGCATGTCTGTGATGTGGACGTCATTTTAATACGTCCCAGATATACCTGCGGAGTACATTCCATATTAACACCAGAAAAAGATGCTAGATTTGTTGCTAGTTGTTAAATAAAATAGTCATTAATTGTTTAAAATTCTCAAAAAAGTGCAAAAACTAGCAACAATTGAAAATATGGCAAAATTATAAAATATATGTTAATACTAATTGATAATATCAGATTTTAAAAAAAATTATGTATACATTGTTAGGGCCTTTTTTAAAGAACATAATTTAGCAAATTATGCAATGATGTTGCTGTGACCACGCCCCTAACCACGCCCCCACTGTCGCAGGTATTTTGGCAATTTAGGTGAATTGATTGATTGATTGAAACTTGTATTAGTAGATTGTACAGTACAGTACATATTACGTACAATTGACCACTAAATGGTAACACCCCAATAAGTTTTTCAACTTGTTTAAGTCGGGGTCCACGTTAAAGGCCTACTGAAAGCCACTACTAGCGACCACGCAGTCTGATAGTTTATACATCAATGATGAAATCTTAACATTGCAACACATGCCAATACGGCCGGGTTAACTTATAAAGTGACATTTTAAATTTCCCGGGAAATATCCGGCTGAAACGTCGCGGTATGATGACGTATGCGCGTGACGTCAACGGTTGAAGCGGAAGTATTTGGAGCCCATTGAATCCAATACAAAAAGTTCTGTTTTCATCTCAAAATTCCACAGTATTCTGGACATCTGTGTTGGTGAATCTTTTGCAATTTGTTTAATGAACAATGGAGACTGCAAAGAAGAAAGTTGTAGGTGGGATCGGTGTATTAGCGGCGGACTACAGCAACACAACCAGGAGGACTTTGAGGATAGCAGACGCGCTAGCCGAACGACCTCACCTTGACTTCCTCCGTATCCGGGCCACCGACCGCATCGGTGATCGGGTGAAGTCCTTCGTCGTACCGTCGATCGCTGGAACGCAGGTGAGCACGGGTCGTGATGAGCAGATGAGAGCTGGCGTAGGTGCAGAGCTAATGTTTTTAGCATAGCTAAGTCGAGGTTCCGTAGCTAAGTTAGCTTCAATGGCGTCGTTAGCAACAGCATTGCTAAGCTTTGCCAAGCTGGAAAGCATTAACCGTGTAGTTACATGTCCATGGTTTAATAGTATTGTTGATTTTCTGTCTATCCTTCCAGTCAGGGGCTTATTTCTTTTGTTTCTATCTGCATTTAAAGGCCTACTGAAAGCCACTACTAGCGACCACGCAGTCTGATAGTTTATATATCAATGATGAAATCTTAACATTGCAACACATGCCAATACGGCCGGGTTAACTTATGAAGTGACTTTTAAAACTTCCCGGGAAATATCCGGCTGAAACGTCGCGGTATGATGACGTATGCGCGTGACGAAGTCAGAGTAACGGTTTTTATGTTAATGTATTATTATTTAATATATATTATTGTTTTAGTTGCTTAAGAGATATTCCTGGCTCTGAATTTGCTCATTGCTATTTTTATGTTTTTGTGCATTATTTGTTGCCGTCATCATTAAAGTACTTGAGTAGTTTTTTAACAACATACTTTTTACTTTTACTCAAGTAAATATTTGGGTGACTACTCCTTACTTTTACTTGAGTAATACATCTCTAAAGTAACAGTACTCTTACTTGAGTACCATTTCTGGCTACTCTACCCACCTCTGCTCACCAGTACATGGTGAGAAAAAAGAATGTTTATTCATGCTATTTAGCAGATGACTTCCTGTTTTATGGAGCACAACAAACAGGACATTGAGTAAAAAGCTGTCATTTGAAGGTAGCGTGAAGGAGGACTGGAATGAAGACATGCACTGAGGTTAATGAATGTCTTTTTAAACCTAAAACTTGTGAATGAAACTTGGATTGTTCCCAAAGTGAAACCCGACTACTGCTGCTCCATTCCCTCCCGTTGTCCCCACACACAATGTGAGCTTGTGTCCTCCTTTTCTGCTCTCATTTGTTGATCTCCTAACTAGATTAGCACATGTCTGATTAAACCGCCGCTGTGGTTGCGGCCTGGAAAAGCGTGTTGTGCGTCGCGGCTGTGTTGCTAGCGGCGCTGTCGTCGTCATTGTTAGCTGCTGGGCTTGTTGTGTAGTCTTTGATGCCACTCTCGCTCGCTCTCTCGCTCTCTCTGGAGCCCGAGTGGTCACAGATGGCGGCGAGGACGTGAAGATGCAAAGAGTTGAAAAGGTGAAATTGAAAGCGTGGACACATGGAACTCTGACGTTTCAAGTCAGAATGTGTTATTTCCCATTTGGGAAGTTGCCACTGTTGTGTAGTGTTGTCTTCACCGGGAGTGGCCAGAGACAAATATTCACTTAACTGCAGAGAGTACCAGGTTTCTTTTAGGGCTAAGGTTGCCTTTGTTTGTACAAATCATTTTTAAATAATAACAAACTATGTGAAATATTTTTTCACGCAGGTGAAATATTGATAATAAACACTATTTACTCATTTTAAAAGTCTTAACAAATTACATTTTGCTAAGGTTTAAGGTAATATTTACAAATGTGTTCAATGTTTTGAAAAATCAATAAATTAATATTAGGGTTTTTTACCTCATTAAATTATTGAATTAAAATATTAAATATTTAAGGACTTTGAAAGTCTGTGTTTGTATATATGTTTCTTAATATTAAGAAAAATTGGTTTTCTCATTAAATCAATGTAATAATAATAATGTAAGTAATCTCATCTGTATTTGTACAAGTCCATGTTTTTTTATACTGTATTAAAAATATTTCCCCCCCTACAAATTTAATTTGAATAATCATTAATATACAATCTTTTTTTACACAAAATAAATGTTTTTGTTTTTTAAACTGACAAATTAAATATTTGTGAATCAATAAATTAATTCAATTTTTTAACCTCATTAAATTATTGAATTAAAACAATCCTAAAATATAAAATTTTTAAGGCCTCTTAAAATCTGTGTTTGTATATGTTTCTTAAAATTAAGAAAAAATTGTTTTCTCATTAAATCAATGTAAAACTTTCTAATAATGTAAGTATTCAAGTAGTTATCTCATCTTTATTTGTACAAGTCCATGTTTTGTTATACTGTATTAAAAATATTATTTTTCCCCTACAAATTAAATTTGAATAATCGTCTTTTTTTACACAAAATAAATATTAAAAAAAACCTAACCGATAAAATATTTGTGAGTCAATATTAAGTATGTTAGAAAAATATATGAAAACACTTTTTTGGAATTAAAATATATTTTATAAAACTTTTCATACCCTTAGCTTGCAACTGAGAGTATTAAAAATATTCTAATCATATTGAGATTTGCAATTAATGGGCAAAACATATAAAGACACTGCAGAGTAACTGTACAACAGTGTAACTATGTACAGTATGTGTGTGTGTGTGTATAAGTGTATGTGTGTGTGTACACATACATGTATATATGTTTGTATATAGGCATATGTTTATGTATGTATATACGTGTGTGTGTGTATATATGTGTGTATGTATGTATATACAGCACATGTATATATATATGTTTATGTATGTGTATGTATATATATGTTTTTATAAGTATATATGTATATATGTATGTATACATGTGTATGTATATATATATGTGTATGTATATATGTATGTACTGTATATATGTGTATGTATATATATATATATGTGTGTATGTATATATGTGTATGTATGTGTCTGTATATATATATATATATATACACATACATGCATATATAGTTGTCATATATATATATATATATATATATATATATATATATATATATATATATATATATATATATATATATATATATATATATATATATATATATATATATATATATATATATATATATATGTCTTAATTGGATTATCCAAAAAAAAATAGTGCTCGATACCGTGGTAGAGCGTAATATGTATGTGTGGGAAAAAATCACAAGACTATTTCATCTCTACAGGTCTGTTTCATGAGGGGTTTCCTCAATCATCAGGAGATTTCTCCTGATGATTGAGGAAACCCCTCATGAAACATATATATATATATATATATATATATATATATATATATATATATATATATATATATATATATATATATATATATATATATATATATATATGTATATATATATATATATATATATATATATATATATATATATATATATATATATATATATAATCTCCTGAGGATTGAGGAAACCCTTCATGAAACAGGCCTGTAGAGATGAAATAGTCTTGTGATTTTTTTCCCCCCACACATACATATATATATATATATATATATATATATATATATATATATATATATATATATATATATATATATATATATATATATATATATATATATATATATATATAAATATATTTATATATATATATATATATATATATATATATATATATATATATATATATATATATATATATATATATATATATATATATATATATATATATATATGTATATATATATATATATATATATATATATATATTTATATATATATATATATATATATATATATATATATATATATATATATATATATATATATATATATATACATATATATATATATATATATGTATGTGTGGGGGAAAAAAAATCACAAGACTATTTCATCTCTACAGGCCTGTTTCATGAGGGGTTTCCTCAATCCTCAGGAGATTATATATATATATATATATATATATATATATATATATATATATATATATATATATATATATATATATATATATATATATATATATATATATATATATATATATATATATAATCTCCTGAGGATTGAGGAAACCCCTCATGAAACAGGCCTGTAGAGATGAAATAGTCTTGTGATTTTTTTTCCCCCACACATACATATATATATATATATATATATATATATATATATATATATATATATATATATATATATATATATATATATATATATATATATATATATATATATATATATATATATATATATATATATATATAACATTAGTGATGTCCAGCCTCGTTATTGTCACAGCAGAAGGGTGCTTCAGTGTTGCCATAGGAACCACATTGATGCTTTAAAAAAAAAAACTAAAAAAAACTCCATATGAATTATAAACAAGCCCTGCAGCCCTGGAGGCTTGCTTTTAACCCTTTGACCTGTCCCCTTTTCAATGGGGCCCCTGCTTGAGCGGCCATGACAGGTTGAGCTCCGGGGACCAGAAGGTGAGGATTCACTCTTGAGAGGGCCGCATGTTGTTGTGAGACTCCTAGATCCATGCATGACTGGCTGAATGCTGAAAGTTAGGGACTAAATGTACATCTGTGGTCCCCAGACTCCATCCAATCACAGCAGCCATCAAGCGGAGTGACATATCAGGAAATGATGCGAGGCGGGGGGGCTGCAGCTGTCATGGCGGAGCAGTGGTGGGCTGCTGAGGGTGAAATGAGCGGGAGCGAGAAAGCAAATAGCTTATCAAACTTGGCAAGATCTGCCAGCTTTGTGGCTCACAGGTGTTCTTCCTTTCTGTCTCTCTGTGTTGTTGCGTTCTGGGTGTGATGTCACCTTATCATGCTGACTGCCGGCCGGGTGCATTTCTGAGCCACGCTGGAACACCAGATTGTCCTTTCTGGTCAGGAGATAGCCATGTAGCTCCTCTGCGAAAAGTGTGATGGATTGACGCTGATCTTCATGATCCATTCAAATGAAGACAATCCGTGACTATACGCTGGCATACATGTATTTTGAAGGTATCTTGAAAGTTTGATCGTCATTAGACAGATAGCAGGATATTCCCCTAAACTGCCAAGATACCTGTGGAGGCGGGGGGCGTGGTTATGGGCATGGTCACCATCGATTAATTTCCATCATTTGCTATGATGATATGATTTTCTTTAAAAAGTCTCAAAAAATGTATACATACTAGGGGTGTAACGGTACGTGTATTTGTATTGAACCGTTTCGGTACGGGGGTTTTGGTTCGGTTCGGAGGTGTACCGAACGAGTTTCCACACGGACATATTAAGTAGCCCCTTCTGCCTCTGTTTCTGTCAGTCCTCTACACAGCACCCAGCATTGTCACACCCACACAACCATCTGATTGGTTACAAACAGAGCGGTAACAGCCAATCAGCAGTGCGTATTCAGAGCGCATGTAGTCAGTGCTTAGCGTTTAGCAGGTAATCATCAGGCTGCGGACTCTCCCCAAATGATAATAAACACCTCCCAGTCAACTATTAGTAACATCACTATGAGCCCGTTGACCTTCTAGAAATATAAAAGGCAGCTCAGCTCGCTCGCAGTCCTGGCTTGAGGTGAAGGCTAATTCGCTTTTAGCGTAACGTTAGCTCATTTTGCGGTGTGTGTGTGTGTTACGGACAGCAAAGCCCTGTCTGTCTGTTATTTCACTTGACCTTTTTCTGTGTTGATTGAGCTGTGTTGAAGCAGCAAAAAAAGGACATTATGTTAAATGAAGAGTTTCTGTCTCTGATAGTTGATATAATAATGTAAGTGCATCATTAAGCCTACATGAACTCCATGGTGTTCAGGGATGAATAGTCTCTCCTCCTATTGCTATTGTACTATTTTTTCAGCTATAGTTACATGAATCATTAGTAATGGAGCAGCCTAGTTTTGAATGGCAGGGTCCCTGCTATAACGTGTTGATAAAAATATAACATTTACATAATAAATCAACTACAGGCTTCCCAAATGTTGTAATAAATTAAGCATGATGAGTTGACTTGAAACTGTTTAATGTTGCACTTTTTATATGTAGAAGAAAAGTTTTGTCATTTTATTTCATCTGAGCAACAACTTGAGGCAGTTTAATGTTGATTAACGCGGGCAGAATTATTATAGTGTTCCCAATGTTAAAAGGATAAAGCCATTGTTTACAAATTTGGTAAATAAATAACCAAAAAATTTATATTTTGTTGTTTTCTTAATGTACTGAAAATGAACCGAATCGGGACCTCTAAACCGAGGTACGTACCGAACCGACATTTTTGTGTACCGCTACACCCCTAATACATACAATTAAAACTAATCTGTTATTATAAATTAGTATTAACATTTTTTTTTTTTACTGTTTTGCCATATTTTCAATTCTTGCTGCTTTGTTGAGATTTTGTGTACTCAGACTTTTAATGACTTTTTAAAAATTAAAAACAACTAGCAACAAATCTAGCATCTTCTTCTGCTGTTATTATAAAATGTACTCGTGTTTAGAGACTCTTAACTTCTGTCCCTCCATGTCCCTGACTAAAGAGGCGAGCTGCAGCGAGCATGACGTCAAACTTGCTTGGAATTTCTCTTCTCAAAAGTCGCCACTGTCCTCTTAATATGTGCACATTTTGTAGATGACTGTCCGCGGGTACATCTGCAATATGTATAACAATTACGTCCACATCACAGACATGCTGACAACGCGTTTTGTTTACATCCGGTTTCGGTAGCGGGGTTTTTGGTGATCAAAGTCTTTTTTTCGTTGTTTGAGTTTTCGGTACATCACATGTCAGTAGTGTGCAAATAATAGGCTATATATATATACATATACATATATGTAAATTCATACTGTAACGACCAACTAATGTTAATGTTTTATGATCGTGTGGATTTGATGTCAGTTTTTCCCATGGTCACAAACACACCGTCCATGCCTAAAAGGTGATTGGCTGAGAATGAGGAAGGGTTGTTGTGAGTCCGGGTGAGCGCGGACTCACGAGACGAAAGTGTTTGCACGGGAGGTAAAACCTGTTGGAATTGTGTCGTTTATCATAAGATTGGCAATAAAAGTTAAAAAATAGTGTCTGACTTTGTGTTTTTTGTGATTTACTTTAATTTAATTTCACGTTAAAAAACCCCAACTTATTTTCAAGGTGTGGCGGTAATCAAAATGCCACATTGAATTACATTAAAGGGAAACCCTGGATAGTTAATAAGTTACGGACAATTGGTCGCTAAGTGCTAAGAGGCTTTGCGTTGTAGCGGCCATGTTTTTCCAACCAATCGTACTTCAATTTTACACGCTTAGGCTTGTCAGTACCAAATGTCATGGTGAATTGACTAAACATCCCAAATTTATGGTGGGCGAACTTTTTGAGAAATTTCAAGCCAATACAATCTGGGCGTTATGAAAGTATTTAAAGTGCCACTGTAATGCAAAAACAAGTTGACTTTATATGCTAAGTTGTTTCATTTTATACATTGAACCATATCCAATTCTAATTCCAATTCCAATTGTAACAGTATGTGGAAATACCGTCCACAAAATGCCATAATTTCACACGGCCATTTTGAATACTCCGCTCCAAATTGCTTCAGTAATTTCCGTAGATTCGGGGTCGAATGACATCACGGGGGAACTCGTCTGCACTCTGCACATATCAGCAGATCAGTTGTAGTGGAAATACGCAAAAATTGTAAATAGATGTGCTGTTTATCATTTACAATCCCTATGAAAGACACTAAAGCATGTTTTGTAGTTTTTTTTATGCATTCGAAATCATAATTTATTTTTTAAAGGTTCGCTGACAATTGAGCCAAGAGGGCTACTTTATTCCGCCCACAAAGTCCTCCATCCAAAACCTGCCAACAATACTCTATCTCCATGTCATGACCTGAATATTAACCAAATATTAGCGATATTGTTGTTCAGCTCTAAAGCAGGCAAACTATTTTTAGCGGTGCATTGATAACAGAGAGGTAGCTAGCTTATGCTACATGCATTGAGCCGGCCGGTGTCCTGCTGCTGCTGCGCAGATCGTGTCGCAGCTGCTGAAGTTAATTTTAGATGATTAAATAATGCCTCTCACTTGGATAATAGGAGGATTTGGCCATAAATCAAGAAGTTGTTCATCTGTGACATGGGAGATGGAGACAAAGACACAACAAGACCGAAAACAAGCGTCTGCAGTAACTGTTTTAACCCTTTGTGTGGTATATGATCAGTGTTTCCCACACATTCATTTATTTGTGGCGGCCCGCCACGAAAGAATTACGTCAAATTTTTTATTTTTATTTATTTATTTTTTTGTGTCCTGTCCAGCTTCTCAGGCAAATCATATAGTTGATGTAGATGCCCATATAGGCTGTTCAGATTTACTTTACGAAAGAGAAGTGTAGGATACTTCTCTTGTTGCCTTATTTGTATTTGACCACTACTGTTTTCTGTTTATTTGTTACTGACTGTGGCAGGACACCTCTGCCTCTGTTTCACTTTATGTTGCTGGTAAATAATATGGTTGTAGTAGTAGGCTAAAGTTAAATGATTTAGTATGCACTAATTAAAGGGGCAGAGCTTTAAGAGACATTTTAGCTTTTATATTTTATAAGATATATTTTTTGTAAGAACCACAATGAATAAATATATTTCAGTGAATAACTTATTGTTCAAATCTGTATATAAATATGTACATAAAGTGTTGTAATTATATTGTAAAATGGATGAATGGATGGATGGACGTTTAAAACAAAACTGTTAGTATTAATTAGTAAGTATACATTTTTTGAGCCTTTTTAGAGAAAATCATATCATTGTAGTAAATTATGCAAATTACTCGATGATGTCATGGCGGCCACGCCCCCACCGCCACAGGTATCTTGGCAGTTTATGGGAAACACTGCTGATTATTTGTTTATAAACTATCAGTCGTAATCCCACTGAGAGCAGACATTGTACAGTAACTGATCGTTTTATTATGTTCGTAATTTGTGTATCCAGTTTAGCACTTAGTAATACTGCTACATGATGCTTAGTGTTTCACTAAAGCTGGATCTGTTTAGCACACAACTTCTAAAACCTGTAGATCATCCTCCTTATGTGGGCTCTGTACCGAGGATGTCGTTGCGGCTTGTGCAGCCCTTTGAGACACTTGTGATTTAGGGCTATAGAAATAAACATTGATTGATTGATTGATTGATTGATGCTTAGTGTTTCACTAAAGCTGGATCTGTTTAGCACACAACTTCTAGAACTTGTAGATCATCCTCCTTATATTCAGGCTCAAAAATATAAGATTCTGGATCATCATTTTCCCCAAAGTAATCTTTGTTGGCTCTAATGAAGTCTGCATGATTAGCATTGTTGTTGTCGGTGAAGGGATCTGTGGATCCTACCAGTGCGTCACAGGTCACGTGACTGACTTGCTCATTATCTCTCCAAATGGTTCCGGAATCTCTCTGAGATTTTTAGTATTTCGATCATATCTATTTACTCGCAAACCTAGTTAGTCTTTTGGTGTCTTAAATCATATATATATGATAATAGCTTCAATATAGAGATAACTTGTCCATCATACTGGTACTTTAATAACAGGGCCACTATGTGGTTTGTCAGAAAAAAATAGCAGATTTAGGATTGAGAAAGATCCAGGGCTTAGTCCGGATGAGTCTTCCCACGCTCAGGCAGGGGAAGCTCAGACAGGCCATATGCAGCTGCTGCCCCTCTGTTGGTCGCCGGTACTGCACGTTACTTCCCAGAGGTTATTTCTCTCTTTGAAAAGGTCAAATTCTGATTCGGGGCTTTTCAGAAAACATCCCAGGCCAGAGCCACAGCAAACACAGTTTGGGTTCTGCTTTAACAAATCTGGCGGGCGAGGAGCGGAAGAGTTGGCTTGACATTTCCACTGCCTCCTCTCACCTCCCTGTGCGCTGAGGTGTGAATCACAATCGATGCTAAGAAACGAGGCAGCATGGGACTCATCCATTACATAATCAGCTCATTTGCATCCAATTAAGCATCCGTCTCTTACCTTTGCTCTCGGTGCTCAGTAATTTGCACATCAGGTGGGCATGCTGTGGAATTCTTCTCCAACATTCATCCACACTGTTCATTGTTATCTCACTCAAGCATTTGGGACAGTTCTGTGTTTTAAGTTGAGTGATATTATCAGAGGAGCTGCAATGACAGAGTCTAGTGAGGCTAATACCAGATCCAGGCAGATAGATGGCAGTGTGGTCATAGACCACTGGTTCAATTGCGTTTTTTGAGTAAGCCTGCGTATTGTCCTTCCAGAGCATTGTGGCTCAGAAATTCTGCCTAGCAACAAGTGACAAACCACAATAAAACAGCTAATTTGTCCAAATATTGATACATACTGTACCTGTACGATCAGTGCCAGAGTTTGGTCCGCATGGAGGGTTGGACTCCGCCAAGGCTGCCCTTTGTCACCCATTCTGTTCATAACTTTTATGGACAGAATTTCTAGGCGCAGTCAAGGCGTTGAGGGGATCTGGTTTGGTGGCTGCAGGATTAGGTCTCTGCTTTTTGCAGATGATGTGGTCCTGATGGCTTCATCCGGCCAAGATCTTCAGCTCTCACTGGATCGGTTCGCAGCCGAGTCTGAAGTGACTGAGATGAGAATCAGTACCTCCAAGTCCGAGTCCATGGTTCTCGCCCGGAAAATGGTGGAGTGCCATCTCCGGGTTGGGGAGGAAACCCTGCCCCAAGTGGAGGAGTTCAAGTACCTCGGAGTCTTGTTCACGAGTGAGGGAAGAGTGGATGGTGAGATCGACAGGCGGATCGGTGCGGCGTCTTCAGTAATGCGGACGCTGTATGGAACCGTTGTGGTGAAGAAGGAGCTGAGCCGGAAGGCAAAGTTCTCAATTTACCGCTCGATCTACGTTCCCATCCTCACCTATGGTCATGAGCTTTGGGTTATGACCGAAAGGACAAGATCACAGGTATATGTGTATATATATACAATATATATATATGTGTATGTATACGTATATATATGATTTATATGTATATATATTTAGATATATATATATATATACACTACCGTTCAAAAGTTTGGGGTCACCCAAACAATTTTGTGGAATAGCCTTCATTTCTAAGAACAAGAATAGACTGTCGAGTTTCAGATGAAAGTTCTCTTCTTCTGGCCATTTTGAGCGTTTAATTGACCCCACAAATGTGATGCTCCAGAAACTCAATCAGGAAGGTCCGTTTTGTAGCTTCTGTAACGAGCTAACGTGTTTTCAGATGTGTGAACATGATTGCACAAGGGTTTTCTAATCATCAATTAGCCTTCTGAGCCAATGAGCAAACACATTGTACCATTAGAACACTGGAGTGATAGTTGCTGGAAATGGGCCTATGTAGATATTGCACCAAAAAGCAGACATTTGCAGCTAGAATAGTCATTTACCACATTAGCAATGTATAGAGTGTATTTCTTTCAAGTGAAGACTAGTTTAAAGTTATCTTCATTGAAAAGTACAGTGCTTTTCCTTCAAAAATAAGGACATTTCCATGTGACCCCAAACTTTTGAACGGTAGTGTATATATATATATATATATATATATATATATATATATATATATATATATATATATATATATATATATATATATATATATATATATATATATATATATATATATATATATATATGTATATGTATATATATATATGATTTATATGTATATATATTTAGATGTATATAGATATATATTTATTTATGTATTTTATGTTTAAGTAAGCCTGTTTGTGTAACTTTGTCTGATAGTTTTGTTGCTGATTGTCCTTGTCCTTTCTCTGCCCGTGTGGGGCAGCATAGCCGTCTGCCCCAAGTTGTCAGCAGAGCGAGCATGTCGAGTGCATGCCGATTTTTATATTGGTCTCAGGGGCATTTTGGCTCCGAAAGTCTGCCTAGCAACAAGTGACAAACATCAACAAAGCAGCTGTCAAGCAGTACATTGCTAGCGAGCGAGTAAGACAGAGCTGTTGTTTGCCTGCCAGATTAAATTGGTGGTACATTTTTTTTTGTATTCAAAAATGCCACTGGCAATATACTTAATGATTTATATTTGCATTATTAAAAAAAAAAGCTGCCGAAAATACTTAATGTTTCCTTTTGAGTACAACGCCATGCGTGTTAGCCCTTGTTGTAACACATGACATGCTCTCCAAGTGCAGCATGTTGGGAAATGAAACGCGGCCAAAAGAGCCTTAAGAGTGTTGGCAGCACCTTTACAGTCATAAATAGCGGCGTCTGTTAAAGAATACTTTCCGGTGACAGCTATAAAGTATCCTTTGGTGTAAAAGAAACCGTGCGTGCAGGATTATATACGGACTATAAATTAGGAGTGTGCCAAACTTGTTTCCACTGAGGGACATCCATAGAAAATATGAAGCGTGTTGGGGCCACTTTGATATTATTATGGATTAAATATGCTCAAATAAATCCATTGTGGATTCAGACATGCTAAGTAATTAAATACATAAGATCAGCTTTAGGGTATGGCAGAGGTCAGCAACTCGCGGCTCTTTAGTGCCGCCCTAGTGGCTCTCTGAAGCATTTTTTAAAAAGTATTGGAAATGGAAAAAGATGGGGGGGGAAATATTTTTTTTGTTTTAGGTGGTGAACATCATTTTGTCCTACTAATTTCGGCGGTTCTTGAACTCACCATAGTGTGGACTGTGACGCAACAGTTTGTTTACATGTAAAATCTTCCACTACTTCTTTGTCTCATTTTGTCATCTATTATAGAAGATGTTTTATTTAACTTGCACACACACTTATATACCTTTGGCCATTATAAGACAGTGATTTCCAGGAGTTATCTCACCCTCTGAGAAGTTTTACTAATGTTGTCCAATGTTGTCTCATTTTGTCCACCAAAAGTTTTATACTGTGCGTGAATGCACAAAGGTGCACTTTGTTGACGTTATTGACTCGTTGGAGTGCTAATCAGGCATATTTGGTCAGTGCATGACTGCAAGCTAATCAATGCTAACATGCTAATTAGGCTAGCTGTATGTACATATTGCATCATTATGCCTCATTTGTAGCTATATTTGAGCTCATTTAATATCCTTTAATTTTCTCCTCATCCATCCATCCATTGTCTACCGCTTGTCCCTTTTGGGGTCGCGGGGAGTTTTAATTTTTTATTACTATTTATTCTACTTGTTGGGGCCAGCTATTTGTGGTTCTAGCGTTGTTGTTTTGTTTTGTTTTTTTAAATGCACTGTAGCACTTAGAGGTTGTTTGCTCAATGTAAATTGCTTTTACAAATACAATCTATTATTATTATTATCATGTTACACAAATTTAAATGATTATTAAAATGTCAATTTAAAAGAAAGTGCTAAACAACTATCTTATTTATTTATTTTTAAAAAAAACTGTCAAAATAGCAGCAATGAAAACAAACAACCAAATCTAACTTCTTTTAAAAAATGATTTAGTGATGTTTAAAAATCCGCACGCTGATATATTGCTTTTTGTGTAACTCTTGGCAGTTTTAGCACTCTAATAGACTCAATGTGTAGAGTTTGTTAGCGTTTGTTAAAGTGCCATTTTTTACTAATTATTTTTGCAGCTTTAATTGATGAAGACAAAGTTTAGCTGGCCGACTTTGGCTAAAATAATAATCAAAGTTATTTCTCACACAACTTTGTCTCACTCTTGTTAGCTAGCTCGCAAGGTAGAAAAAAAGTTAAAATTAAAGTACCAATGATTGTCACACACACATCCGGTGTGGCGAAATTATTCTCTGCATTTGACCCATCCCCTGGGAGGTGAGAGGAGCAGTGAGCAGCAGCGGTGGCCGCGCCCGGGAACCATTTTTGGTGATTCAACCCCCAATTCCAACCCTTGATGCTGAGTGCCAAGCAGGGAGGTAATGGCTCCCATTTTTATCGTCTTTGGTATGACTCGGCCGGGGTTTGAACTCACAACCTACCCATCTCAGAAGCTAACACTCTTACCGAGGTTGAGACCACGTCCTTCCTCCAAATGTCCGACGTCATGTCTTTAAATGCTGTATCACAGACGTGCTGACATAAAAACAAGGTCCGCTTTGCAAAATGAGCAAGTATTCATGTTTTTAACAAGAGTAAGAGGAAATATCCTCACACTGGCCGTGTTTTCACGAGTGACCCACTTACGCCCGGAAAAACACGAGTGATGACGTCGAATATCATTGTCAAATTTGATTGTCGACAGTGTTGACTAACCGTTGCCGCCCAACACCCGGCTTTCTGCTCCGCCACTCCCAGTCTGTGGAATGCTCTCCCTGACCACCTGAGGGCACCACAGACTGTGGATGCTTTTAAAAAAGGATTAAAAACCCTTCTTTCAAAAAAGCCTTTTTATAGATATATGCATACTCGTTCTAGCTATTAGACCAGTGGTCCCCAACCTTTTTGTACTTGCGGACCGGTCAATGCTTGAAAATTTGTCCCACGGACCGGGGGAGGGGGGGGGGGGGGGTTAGTAATTTTTTTTTTTTTTTTTTTTTGTCATAAAGAAATACAATCATGTGTGCTTACGGACTGTATCCCTGCAGACTGTATTGATTTATGTTGATATATAATGTATATATTGTGTTTTTTATGTTGATTTAATTTTTAAAAAATAAAAAATAAAAATAAATAAAAACAAATTTTAAAAATACATTTCTTGTGCGGCCCGGTGGTTGGGGACCACTGTATTAGACTGTTCTATTTTTTATTTTTTATTTATTTTTTAGGATCTTTTTATTATTATTATTATTTTTATTTTATTTTATTTTTTTTTTCAATACACTGTAGCACTTTGAGGTTGTTTGCTCAATGTAAAGTGTTTTTTACAAATACAATGTATTATTATAATTAGTGTTAAATATGAGAATATCAATAAGAAGGGCCAGGGGCCACACTCGGAACACCCCTGCTATAAATGCTGAGACCAAAGCTGACCTTTGCTCTGGAAGGATAGCAGTGTGTGTGCGTGTGTGTGTGTGTGTGTGTGTGTGTGTGTGTGTGTGTGTGTGTGTGTGTGTGTGTGTGTGTGTGTGTGTGTGTGTGTGTGTGTGTGTGTGTGTGTGTGTGTGTGTGTGTGTGTGTTACGTTGATAGTGGTGGCCCAGTGAGAGGCTCCTCAAGCTCAGCCATTCTTGGCACGTACCACCATTCATCACGACGGGAGAAACTGGACACCGCTAGAAGATGTTCCACCAGCTCGCCGCTTAGGGCGAGTGTGCACCAACACAGTGTTCACGAGGGCGAATGTGCACCAACACGGTGTTCATGAGGGCGAGTGTGCACCAACACAGTGTTCATGAGGGCGAGTGTGCACCAACACAGTGTTCATGAGGGCGAGTGTGCACCAACACAGTGTTCATGAGGACGAGTGTGCACCAACACAGTGTTCATGAGGGCGAGTGTGCACCAACACAGTGTTCATGAGGACGAGTGTGCACCAACACAGTGTTCATGAGGGCGAGTGTGCACCAACACAGTGTTCATGAGGGCGAGTGTGCACCTACACAGTGTTCATGAGGGCGAGTGTGCACCAACACTGTGTTCATGAGGGCGAGTGTGCACCAACACAGTGTTCATGAGGGCGAGTGTGCACCTACACAGTGTTCATGAGGGCGAGTGTGCACCAACACAGTGTTCATGAGGGCGAGTGTGCACCAACACAGTGTTCATGAGGACGAGTGTGCACCAACACAGTGTTCATGAGGGCGAGTGTGCACCAACACCATGCTTGCAAACCCTCCCGAATTTTCGGGGAGACTCCCGAATTTCAGTGCGTCTCCCGAAAATCTCCCGGGACAACCATTCTCCCGAATTTCAACCGATTTCCAGCCGGACTTAAGTGTGGGAGTCGGCTCTGAAGTATGAAGTAAAGAGACGTAACTTCGTCACCTCGCCTGGTTATTGACTCCAACCCAGAATATTACACTGCACATACCTATGCTCCTTCGAAGGCTGTGCTACTGGCTGCAAAGCATTGCACTTTCAAATACAACAATGAGTAGAGAGGAGTGTTATGTGTGTATATGTGTAAATAAATGAACACTGAAATTCAAGTATTTATTTTATTTATATGTATATATATACATAATAAAATACATATATATACATACTACACTTTCAGTGAATTCTAGCTATTTATTTCATATATATATATATATATATATATATATATATATATATATATATATATATATATATATATATATATATATATATCAGTGTTTCCCATAAACTGCCAAAATACCTGTGGCGGTGGGGGCTTGGCTATGGGCGTGGCTATGGGCGTGGTCACCATGACATCATCGAGTAATTTGCATAATTTACTACAATGATATGATTTTCTCTAAAAAGGCTCAAAAAATGTATACTTACTAATTAATAATAACAGTTTTGTTTTAAACGTCCATCCATCCATCTATTTTACAATATAATTACAACACTTTATGTACATATTTATATACAGATTTGAACAATAAGTTATTCACTGAAATATATTTATTAATTGTGGTTCTTACAAAAAATACATATTATAAAATATAAAAGCTAAAATGTCTCTTAAAGCTCTGCCCCTTTAATTAGTGCATACTAAATCATTTAACTTTAGCCTACTACTACAACCGTATTATTTACCAGCAACATAAAGTGAAACAGAGGCAGAGGTGTCCTGCCACAGTCAGTAACAAATAAACAGAAAACAGTAGTGATCAAATACAAATAAGGCAACAAGAGAAGTATCCTACACTTCTCTTTTGTAAAGTAAATGTGAACAGCCGATATGGGCATCTACATCAACTATATGATTTGCCTGAGAAGCTGGACAGGACAAAAAATAATTATTTTTTTTAAAATTTTATTTTATTTTATTTTTTTTAAATTTGTGGCGGACGTAATTCTTTCGTGGCGGGCCGCAACAAATAAATGAATGTGTGGGAAACATTGTATATATATATATATTTATAAGAAATACTTGAATTTCAGTGAATTCTAACTACTCCTCCCCCCTTAACCCCGCCCCCCACTTCTTAACACCAATTATTTTAGAAGGCTTTATAACTTGGAGAAGGCATTCGACCGTGTCCCCCGGGAAGTCTTGTGGGGAGTGCTCAGAGAGTATGGGGTATGGGACTGTCTGATTGTGGCGGTCTGCTCCCTGTATGATCAGTGTCAGCTTGGTCCGCATTAGCAAGTAAGTCGGACCCGTTTCCAGTGAGGGTTGGACTCCGCCAAGGCTGCCCTTTGTCACCCATTCTGTTCATAACTTTTATGGACAGAATTTCTAGGCGCAGTCAAGGCGTTGAGGGGATCTGGTTTGGTGGCTGCAGGATTAGGTCTCTGATTTTGGCAGATGATGTGGTCCTGATGGCTTCATCTGGCCAGGATCTTCAGCTCTCACTGGATCGGTTCACAGCCGAGTGTGAAGCGACTGGGATGAGAATCAGCACCTCCAAGTCCGAGTCCATGGTTCTCGCCCGGAAAATGGTGGAGTGCCATCTCCGGGTTGGGGAGGAGATCTTTCCCCAAGTGGAGGAGTTCAAGTACCTGGGAGTCTTGTTCACGAGTGAGGGAAGAGTGGATGGTGAGATCGGTGCGGCGTCTTCAGTAATGCGGACGCTGTATCGATCCGTTGTGGTGAAGAAGGAGCTGAGCCGGAAGGCAAAGCTCTCAATTTACCGGTCGATCTACGTTCCCATCCTCACCTATGGTCATGAGCTTTGGGTTATGACCGAAAGGACAAGATCACGGGTACAAGCGGCCGGGTGGCGGGTTTCTCCCTTAGAGATAGGGTGAGAAGCTCTGTCATCCGGGAGGAACTCAAAGTAAAGCTGCTGCTCCTCCACATGGAGAGGAGCCAGATGAGGTGGTTCGGGCATCTGGTCAGGATGCCACCCGAACGCCTCCCTAGGGAGGTGTTTAGGGCACGTCCGACCGGTAGGAAGCCACGGGGAAAACCCAGGACACGTTGGGAAGACTATGTTTCCCGGCTGGCCTGGGAACACCTCGGGATCCCCCGGGAGGAGCTGGACCAAGTGGCTGGGGAGAGGGAAGTCTGGGCTTCCCTGCTTAGGCTGCTGCCCCCGCGATCCCACCTCGTATAAGCGGAAGAAGATGGATGGATGGATAGACTTTATAACTGTT
>NC_084739.1:71653465-71703465 GCF_033978785.1 Entelurus aequoreus
CTGAGGTGTGAGGACAGCGCACGCCGACATCTGCGTGTGTTCCACTTTAGCGGCTTGACACGGAGGAAAACACGGAATATGTCCGCTTGACTCTGTCCAGACTGTTTACACTGTTTACACAGGTTCAAACACTGATGCCATCTATTAAACAAGACAAGAAGCAAGGAATTAAACAGAGACGGAATTAAATTTGGCTCAATTGAGGAGAGACGTCTGGACTGTACTCTTTTTTACAGTCTCACCACGCTCTGGCGAAAGATTGTACGCCTCCTCTTTATTTGGACTTTCCCTCATTACATGGCAACAGCTGTTTCTAAGGGACGGGGGTCGTAAACAGCCATCGGCTTTGATTACAAACTGTTCAAAGAAAAGGTCGTAAAACAGTTGAAAGAAAAGGTCCCTGGAGGGGAGTCAGGTCCTGCTTCCTCTTCGCTTGTAGATCTCGGGTCAAGACAATATATTTCTGTTGATTACAATACATCAAAGAAACAGAACACCTTCATGTTGCTTCCCATCCTACACAGTGGAGTTTTACAAGCCTTCTTCTTGGTTAGGATCAAAGACAGCTTTTGTCTTCCCGCCGGGAACTCATGGCAACATAAAAGGTCATATTTATTTATTTTTTATATTTTCTAAATTCAAATCTCTAGATTAACTCAGGTCTATGTGTTGATATAAAGTTATGTTTTATGCCCTTTCGTCAAAACCCTCGTATTTATGGCACAAAATGTGCAATATTTTCCCCTGATAATTTTCCAAGTGTAACATTTGATGTGAAGTAATTGGAGCCTTGAATTGTCAATAATTCATCACATTGATTTGGATTAAATATTGGGTTTTTTTTTTTACAAAGAAAAAAAGTCATTTTTGGGGATGCAAAAGGGCTCCACCATAAAAATGTTAAAAGTAAGTCATACATTTATTTATATTTTTTACACAAACATCTTCAGATCTATCCATTACGAGTTTTTATTATTTTGTTCATGTTTTTTTTGTTGTTTTATGTTCTTTTTGTCAAGGAACATTTTGTTTTTTCTACGGCAAACACACAAAATATGCAAAAGTGGAATAATTGCAGCCTTAAATAGGTCAATAATTTATAACAATATTGATTTTTAATTCATTTTTGTTTTTGAGCAATTTGTTTTTTTTAAGTCCTACAAAATTATTGGGGATCTGAAAAACTTAGTTTTTATACGAAAAACTCACAAAATATGCACAATTTTCCACAAAAAATATTTGAAAGTGGAATAATCAGAGCCTTAAATAGATCAATAATTCAAAACATTGATTTTTATTCACTGTTGTTTTTTGAGGCACTAACAGTTTTTTTAAAAAAAGTCCTACTAAAATTTTTTGGGGCTGCATAAGGGCCCGACACATAAAAGTGTTAAAAATAAGTCATATATTTATTTCTATTTTTTACTTCTCACGATCAACTTCAGATCCATCAATTATGAGTTTTTATTATTTTTGTTTTTTTTGTTTTTTGCTTTATTACCTTTTTGTCAAATTATAATTGTTATATATATATATATATATATATATATATAATATATATATATAATATATATATATATATATATATATATATATATATATATATATATATATATATATATATATATATATACGGCAAACACACACAATATGCACAATTTTCCACAAACATTTTTCTAAGTGTTTTTTAAAATTAAAAATATTGGGGATCCAAAAAGGCCTCACTCATAAAAGTGTTAAAAATAAGTCACACAATTTTCACTTTCAACACTTAAATCTCTCGACCAACTTAACATATATCCATCAATTAAAAATGTGTATTATTTTTTTATGAATTTAGAATTTATTAGCTTTTTGTCAAAAAAAACTTTCTTTTTTTATACGGCAAACACAGAAAATATGCTAATTTTGCCCTAAAAATATTTCAAAGTGGAATATTTGAAGCCTTAAAAAGGTCAATATTTCATAACAACATTGATTTTTTATTATTATTGTTTTTTTAAGCAAATGACAGTTTAAAAAAAAGTTATAATTATCGGGGATCCAAAAAGGTCCCCACTCATAAGTGTTAAAAATAAATCATACATTTATTAACATTTTTTACTTTCTCACAATTAACTAAAGATTTATCAATAATTAGTTTTTATTCTTTCATGTTTTTTAATTTGTTTTTTGTCGTTTTTGTCAAAAAAAACATTATTTTTTAATACAGCAAACATCCTAAATACACAAAATATGCATAATTTTCCACAAAAAAATATTTCAAAGTGGAACAATTGGAGCCTTAAATAGTTCATTAATTAATATAATTGATTTTTAATCCATTGTTTTTTGAGAATTTACTTTTTTTTGTTTTTCTGTTTTTTTTTTAAGTCCTAATATTATTGGGGATCCAAAAAGACCCCACTCAAAGTGTTACAAATAAGTCATACAATTTTTACTTTCAACAGTTAACTCTCTCCACCAACTTCACATCCATCCGTCAAACAAAAATGTGCATTATTTTTTATGAATTTTGAACTTATTTGTTTTTGTTAAAGAAAACTTTTTTCTTTTTTTTTTTTTACACGGCAAACACACAAAATATGCAAAATTGTCAAAGTGCAATAATTGATGTTAACCCTAAATAGGTTAATAATTCATAACAACATAGATTTTGATTAATTATTATATTTTGAGCAATGACACTTCTTAAATAAATAAAAAAAAACTTAAAAAAAAAAAGTCCTACTAAAATTATTGGGGATCATAAAAGTTACAAAAAAATTATTTTTTTATATATACTGGACACAAAGATAAACCCAACTTTTTTGTTTTTGCTCCCATTTTTCAAGAGTTAAAATCCAAATATGTAACATTTTTACAGTGTACACAAAAGTCCTATTCCTTTCAAATATTGCTCCCAAATCTGTCTAAAGCTGTGTTAGTGAGCATTTCTTCTTTGCCGCCATGAATAATCCCTCCCACCCCACAGGTGTGGCATATCAAGATGCAGATTATGGCACAGGTGTGCCTTCTCCTTTGCTCCTAAAAGTCACCTGGCTGGTAAACCTTGGGGCTTTTATGTCTCTCGTGTAACCCGGTCAGTGCCAGTGCACGCACACACACACACACACACACACACACACACACACCTTATGGAATCAATTTACTCCGACAGGAAGACATTGGATTTGCGCTGATGGAATCTCGGTCTGAATCCAGGTCAGTGCTTCTTTCCCTTCCACCCCCGTGATGTTTGCTTGGGAAGTATTTGCTGTGCGTGCGCTCAAAAGTCGACTTTGACCGTTGAGGTGACCGCACACACCTCATAGACATGTGGCATTATCGTTGCTAGGAGACCAGGTGGAATATGACGTTCCATTTGGAAACTGGATCTTTCCAGATAATGTTAGTCGGACGGAGTGATGAATAAATAATCCATACGAGTAGGAACGCTATGGACGGCTAAAAGACCAAAGGGTACTTCTACATCCGGTCGAAAGCACTCAATGGAAGGAGAGTGCAACATTGCAAACTAGTTCAAAAGATGGCGCCATAGCACAAACAATAACCCACCTGTTTAGTGTATTCACTTGTTTTTTTTGTAATATGGCCGATGTCAGGTTCAAACACTGATGACATCTATTAAACAAGACAAGAAGCAAGGAATTAAACAGAGACATCATTTAATTTGGCTCAATTGAGGAGAGACGCCTGGACTGTACCCTTTGCACATACTCACCACGCTCTGGCGAAATATTGTACTTTTATTTGGACTTTCCCTGATTACATGGCAATAGCTGTTTCTAAGGTACGGGGGTCGTAAACAGCAATTGCCTTTGATTACAAACAGTTCAAAGAAAAGGTCGTAAAACAGTTGAAAGAAAAGGTCCTTGGAGGGGAGTCAGGTCCTGCTTCCTCTTCGCTTTGTAGATTCCGGGTCAAGACAATATCTTTCTGTTGATTACAGTACATCAAAGAAACAGAACACATTCATGTTGCTTCCCATCCTACACGGTGGAGTTTTACCAGCCTTTTTCTTGGTAGGATCAAAGACAGCTTGTGTCTTCTCGCCGGGAACTCATGGCAACACAAAGTTTTGTGATAACTTAGATACAATTATTCTGACAGCCGTCAACGAAGAAAGTTAGCGCTGCATGGGGTTCTGGGTATTTGTTTTGTGTGTTTATGTTGTTTACGGTGCGAATGTTAACCCGAAATGTGTTTGTCATTGTTTGGTGTGGGTTCACGTGTGGCGCATATTTGTAACAGTGTTAAAGTTGTTATACGACAACCCTCAGTGTGACCTGTATGGCTGTTGACCAAGTATGCCTTGCATTCACTTGTGTGTGCATAGAAGCTGCATATATTATGTGACTGGGCCGGCACGCTGTTTGTATGGAGGAAAAGCGGACGTGACGACAGGTTGTAGAGGACGCTAAAGGCAGTGCCTTTAAGGCACGCCCCCAATATTGTTGTCCGGGTGGAATTGGGAGAAATTCGGGAGAATGGTTGCCCCGGGAGATTTTCGGGGAGGGCACTGAAATTCGGGGAGTCTCCCGGGAAAATCGGGAGGTTGAAACCGATAATTTCCGATATTACATTTTAAAGCATTTATCGTGCGATAATATCAGCCGATATTATTGGACATCTCTAATTATACCTAGAAATTTGTAAAAGTTAAAAAAAAATGGGACCTAACATTGAGCCTTGAGGAACCCCACATCTTATCTCATATATATATATATATATATATATATATATTATATATATATATATATATATATATATATATATATATATATATATATATTAGGGCTGCAACAACCAATCGATTAAATCGATTAAAATCGATTATAAAAATAGTTGGCGATTATTTAGTCATCGATTCGTTAGGAACTATGCTATGCGCATGCGCGTAGCCTTTTTTGTATTTTATTTTAAAAATAAAAATAATTTATTTTTTTTAATAACCTTAATTTATAAACTGCAACATTACAAACAGCTGAGGAACAATAATCAAAGTAAGTACAAAAACAGTACAAACAGCGCCAGGGCGGCGCTGAGGCTACGTCTCAAGAGGTGGCGTAAGCTAGCCAATGATGTGTCATGTGCAGCTCACGTGACGACGCCGTCTGGAAACATTCGAAAAATGGCGCAGGTAAACCGTACGGATAGTTAGCAGAAAAAACATCTTGAGGTTATTGCTTCAATGGAGAAAAGTGTACGACCTAAGTGGTCAAAAGTGTGGGAACACTTTACTTTAAAGACTTCAAAGAAGACCGTCTCCTTCAAAATGGCACGGAAGTACAACATTGCTTCAGGAGCACCTGAAAAGGAAACATGTTGCAGCCATGGATGAAGGGAGGAACTCACAGTACGTAACTTTGAAGTCCATAGTGTCAACAGGCATGCATGAGTTCACCTTTTTTGTGAGTAATGTTAAAGTTATGCCTTTGTTGCAACGCGGGGCTGATAATGTGTCTCCGGCACATTTGACTCCGTTTTGAGAGAGAAAACGCACGGTTACCAATTTTGAAATAAACGTAATGGACAGAAATATCTCAAGTTGGTTTCATAATGGATCAATGTAGCCGGGCTGATAAAGCTATATAAATATATTTAGATTTGAGTGACGCTTTAGTATAACTAAACGTTATGAAGGTGCTGGAATATTCATGCTATTATTCAGAGGCAGCCTAAAATGAATCCTTTATTATTCACAACAGAAACGTGTACAATATCTGATTCAGTTCTGATGAGTTACATTTGTGTGTTATTATTGGTGGTATGCTGCACCCCCAATGTCCACAACATGGTGCCAGTATGCTGTTTTTTTTCAATAAAATACTGGAAAGGATATAAATGTAGTTTGTCTCTTTTATCCGATTATTAATCGATTAATCGAAGTAATAATCGACAGATTAATCGATTATCAAATTAATCGTTAGTTGCAGCCCTTATATATATATATATATATATATATATATATATATATATATATATATATATATATATGGCCTAATATATATATATATATATATATATATATATATATATTATATATATAAATATATGTATATATATATATATATTAGAGATGTCCGATAATATCAGCCTGCCGATTTTATCGGCCGATAAATGCTTGAAAATGTAATATCGGATTATTATATTATAATTATCGGTATCGTTTTTTAATTATCGGTATCGTTTTTATTATTTTTTTATTTTAATTGTATTTATTTTTTATTAAATCAACATAAAAAACACAAGATGCACTTACAATTAGTGTACCAACCCAAAAAATTGATGATTGTGCGTGTTGGCTGGTCCACTAATAGTACTAACCTTTAACAGTTAATTTTACTCATTTTCATTTATTACTAGTTTCTATGTAACTGTTTATATATTGTTTTACTTTCTTTTTTATTCAAGAAAATGTTTTTAATTTATGTATCTTATTTTTGTATTTTTTATTTTAAAAAAGAACCTTATCCTCACCATACCTGGTTGTCCAAATTAGGCATATAATGTGTTAATTCCACGACTGTATTATATCGGTATCGGTTGATATCGGTATCGGTTGATATCAGTATCGGTAATTAAAGAGTTGGACAATATCGGAATATCGGATGTCGGCAAAAGCCATTATCGGACATCCCTTGTTGTAGAGGACGCTAAAGGCAGTGCCTTTAAAGCACGCCCCCAATATTGTTGTCCAGGTGGAAATCGGGAGAAATTCGGGAGAATGGTTGCCCCGGGAGATTTTCGGGATGGGCACTGAAATTCGGGAGTCTCCCGGGAAAATCGGGAGGTTGAAACCGATACCGATAATTCCCGATATTACATTTTAAAGCATTTATCGGCCGATAATATCGGACATCTCTAATTATACCTGGAAATTTGTAAAGGTTAAAAAAACAATGGGGACCTAACATTGAGCCTTGAGGAACCCCACGCCTTATCTCATATATATATATATATATATATATATATATATATATATATATATATATATATATATATATATATATATATAATATATATAATAATAATACCTGGGATTTATATAGCGCTTTTCTAAGTACCCAAAGTCGCTTTACATGTTAAAAACCCATCATTCATTCACACCTGGTGGTGGTAAGCTACTTTCGTAGCCACAGCTGCCCTGGGGTAGACTGACGAAAGCGTGGCTGCCAATTTGCGCCTACGGCCCCTCCGACCACCACCTATCATTCATTCAATAGTCATTCACCGGTGTGAGTGGCACCGGGGGCAAGGGTGAAGTGTCCTGCCCAAGGACACAACGGCATGGTAAGAGGCGGGGAGCGAACCTGCAACCTCAGGTTTTCTGACACAGGCGCTCTACCCACTATGCCATGCCGCCCCATACATATATATATATATATATATATATATATATATATATATATATATATTATATATATATATATATATATATATATATATATATATATATATATTTATATATGTATGTGTGGGAAAAATCACAAGACTATTTCATCTCTACAGGCCTGTTTCATGAGGGGTTTTCCTCAATCCTCAATCTCCTGAGGATTGAGGAAAACCCCTCATGAAACAATCCTCAAGAGATGAAATAGTCTTGTGATTTTCCCCACACATACATATTACGCTCTACCACGGTATCGAGCACTATTTTTTGGATATCTAATTAAGATATATATATATATATATATATATATATATATATATATATATATATATATATATATATATATATATATATATATATATATATATATATATATATATATATATATATATATATATATATATATATATATATATATATATATTAGAGATGTCCGATAATAAATGCTTTAAAATGTATTATCGGAAATTATCGGTATCGTTTTTTTTCTTTTTTTTTTTTCTTTTTTTTAATTAAATCAACATAAAAAACACTAGATACACTTACAATTAGTGCACCAACCCAAAAAACCTCCCTCCCCCATTTACACTCATGCACACGAAAGGGTTGTTTCGTATTATCGGAAATTATCGGTATCGTTTTTTTAAATTATCGGTATCGTTTTTTTTCTTGTTTTTTTTCCATTTTTTTAATTAAATCAACATAAAAAACACTAGATACACTTACAATTAGTGCACCAACCCAAAAAACCTCCCTCCCCCATTTACACTCATGCACACGAAAGGGTTGTTTCTTTCTGTTCTACCAATACCGATAATTTCCGATATTACTTTTTAAAGCATTTATCTCTAATTTAACCTATATATATATATATATATATATATATATATATATATATATATATATATATATATATATATATATATATATATATATATATATATATATATATATATATATATATATACACAGTATATACTTTTAAGAAAAGTTCCACTTCCTGCTTCGGAAAGCGATGGATTTCCTCGCATCAGTGCGCTGAGTGTGTGTGTGTGTGTGTGTGTGTGTGTGTGTGTGTGTGTGTGTGTGTGTGTGTGTGTGTGTGTGTGTGTGTGTGTGTGTGTGTGTGTGTGTGTGTTGAGGAGGGAGCTTTTCAAATGTCAAGTCCGCGGAGATTAACAAGCCAGCCAGGGAGGCCCGAGCTCGCTTCCACGCCGCTCTCAGCTTCTCCTCTGTCCGCCTCCAAGACGCCAGCAGCCCCTCGCCATCCTCGCAACACGACAACCACAGACCCCCCCACACCCCCCCATGCTCCCCCTTGCCTCTCCCCCCTGCACCCTTTTCAGCCGCCTTGCACACATTCTTGTCACATCCTTTGCACTCTCTCTCTCTCCGTCTCCGCGCAGGAAGTGAATACATTAGCCGCGGCAAGGCCAACCAACGAGCTCATTTGGACGGGCGCCAAACTGCAGCAAGCGGTTTGCGTCTCGAAGACTCCGGCGTGATTAACTCAGAAAGACGAAGCAGAACTTTGAATAAGAGCATGCAAACGTGGTCGTTATTCACAAACCGGCCAAAAGGTGATTTTTGTTGTTGTTGTGTTTTTTATGTCGTGTCACTCCTAGACATCAAACATAGTGTTAACTTATTTTGACACCGTGGCTGTTAATTGGTTCCAAGCTACACCATGGTAAATTAATTCGATATTTTTTGTTTACAAACTTACTTCCTGTATTTTTCGGACTACTGAGCACACCGGCATATAAGCCGCACCCATTACATTTTAGAAGAAAAAAACAAATGTTTCCATATATAAGTCGCATATATAAACGTCGTGAAATGAGTTATTTACAGAGAGATATTTTCTAAATGTTTATTTGCACACCTTAGTTGTCAGGGCAGTAAAACGGCTGGTCGGACAAAACAGAAGCTCGCTCTCCAATCAGCTAAACAGACTAAGTGACTCCACGGTGACGTTTTGGTGAGTTTACCGACGGCGCGGCGGTTCCTGGTTCGATCCCCATCTTCTGCCAACCTCGTCACGTCCGTCGTGTCCTTGAGCAAGACACTTCACCCTGATGGGTGGTGGTTGGGGCCTTGCACGGCAGCTGCCGCCATCAGTGTGTGAATGTGTGTGTGAATGGGTGAATGTGGAAATAGTGTCAAAGCGTTTTGAGTACCTTGAAGGTAGAAAAGCGCTTTACGAGTATGACCCATTTAACATTTATAACCCATTTAATTTACGAAACAGAAACGATACATAAAGAATGCCGTTGTAAGTTAATAATACTGATAATACACTCGTAAACGTGTAAACATTCCTACAGACATCACACATGGGACGGTTTTGTAAGTAAGAATCCAGTCTGTGGAACGCTCTCCCTGACCACCTGAGGGCACCACAGACTGTGGATGCTTTTAAAAAAGGCTTAAAAACCCTTCTTTTTAAAAAAGCCTTTTTTTTAGATATATGCATACTAGTTTTAACCATTTAATTTACGAAACAGAAACGATACATAAAGAAGGTTATTGTAAGTTAATAATACTGATAATACACTTGTAAAAATGTAAACATTCCTACAGACATCACACATGGGACGGTTTTGTAAGTAAGAATCCCGTATGTGGAACGCTCCCCCTGACCACATGAGTGCACCACAGACTGTGGATGCTTTTAAAAAAGGCTTAACAACCCTTCTTTTTAAAAAAGCCTTTTTTTAGATATATGCAAACTAGTTGTAACTAATTGGCTGTTCTAGCTATTATTTTTATTTATTTTTTATTATCTTTTTTAATACACTGTAGCACTTTGAGGTTGTTTACTCAATGTAAAGTGATTTTTACAAATACAATATATTATTATTATTAAGAATTGTTTTAGTTATATTGTAAAACTTACAAACATTGCTTGGAGCGTTAAATGAAGAATCCATACGAGTAGAAACGCTATTGACGGCTATTTAAAAGGAACAGCTCTTGCACTTCTGGTTTTATAAACAGAAGGGTACCGCAGCACCTGCAGTGAGCAAAACTTGTCCAAAAGATGGCGCCATTGCACAAATAATAACACATATTTTCAGTCTCTTTGCTTGTTTTTTTTTTTTTTTAAGTTTGCATCATGGCCGTCAGTTAAGAAAAATCCATAAATCACCCGCACCATTTTTTTGAGCCACAGGGTTCAAAGCGTAGGAAACAAGTAGCGGCTTATAGTCCAGAATGTATGGTACTGTATATAATAAGTAAGTAATTAATGCAGGGTTTTTTTGTCGACATAAAATAACACCCACATATTTACCTTTATACTAATTTAATCTTATACTGTCATGCTCTCTGAGGCTGAGCCAATCAGTGGCCACGATACTGAACAGCGCGCTCTAATTGGCTTGGTCTCATTTTGTGACCAAGACTACTGTAATATTGATGTTTTTATGATTACAAATGTTTACTTTAGGCTCTAAAACATGTAGAATACGTTTTAAATAACGGTTTTACGACGACGACAGCTTTGACCCTGGAACAGATCAATTTCTATTCACATCATTATTATTTTTTTAATGAAAAGACAATTTCAAGTCCAAATTACAAACAAAAACACTTGGATGTCTACAAACTACTTTATCAACATCCTGTCACATGATCAGCATGCTCGCTCTTGATTGGTTGTGCATAGTAGATCGTATAGCTTTGAAGTTAACAGTCATTCTAATGCAGGGGTCACCAACGCGGTGCCCGCGGGCACCAGGTAGCCCGTAAGGACCAGATGAGTAGCCCGCTGGCCTGTTCTAAAAATAGCTCAAATAGCAGCACTTACCAGTGAGCTGCCTCTATTTTTTAAATTGTATTTATTTACTAGCAAGCTGGTCTCGCTTTGCCTGACATTTTTAATTCTAAGAGAGACAAAACTCAAATAGAATTTGAAAATCCAAGAAAATATTTTAAAGACTTCGTCTTCACTCGTTTAAATAAATTCATGAATTTTTTTACTTTGCTTCTTATAACTTTCAGAAAGACAATTTTAGAGACAAAAATGCAACCTTAAAAATGATTTTAGGATTTTAAACACATATACCTTTTTACCTTTTAAATTCCTTCCTCTTCTTTACTGACAATTTAAATCAGTGTTCAAGTAAATTTATTTTTTTTATTGTAAAGAATAATAAATACATTTTAATTTAATTCTTCATTTTAGCTTCTGTTTTTTCGACGAAGAATATTTGTGAAATATTTCTTCAAACTTATTATGATTAAAATTCAAAAAAAATATTCTGGCAAATCTAGAAAATCTGTAGAATCAAATTTAAATCTTATTTCAAAGTCTTTTGAATTTATTTTAAAATTTTTGTTCTGGAAAATCTAGAAGAAATAATGATTTGTCTTTGTTAGAAATATAGCTCGGTCCAATTTGTTATATATTCTAACAAAGTGCAGATTGGATTTTAACCTATTTAAAACATGTCATCAAAATTCTAAAATTAATCTTAATCAGGAAAAATTACTAATGATGTTCCGTAAATTCTTTTTTTCATTTTTTCCAAAAAGATCGGAATTAGCTAGTTTTTGTCTTCTTTTTTCGGTTGAATTTTGAATTTTAAAGAGTCGAAATTGAAGATAAACTATGTTTCAAAATGTAATTGTCATTTTTTTCGTGTTTTCTCCTCTTTTAAACCGTTCAATTAAGTGTAAATATCATTAATTATTAATAATAACATAGAGTTAAAGGTAAATTGAGCAAATTGGCTATTTCTGGCAATTTATTTAAGTGTGTATCAAACTGGTAGCCCTTCGCATTAATCAGTACCCAAGAAGTAGCTCTTGCTTCCAAAAAGGTTGCTGACCCCTGTTCTAATGTAATCACACACACACACACACACACACACACACACACACATTTACACAAAAAGTAACAAATTCCCTCAAAATACTTCAATTTTTTCTTCCTCTTTTCACACGCCGGTTATGTCTCTTGTACCTCGCACACCCCAGGGTCCTAAAACACACGCACACACATCTTTTCACACGCCGGTTATGTCTCTTGTACCTCGCACACCCCAGGGTCCTAAAACACACGCACACACACACACTTTATGCCGGGCTGTCGGCTTCGTTCTGCCCTCTCGCTCGCTCCCAAAGACCGCCGGGTCTGGTCGTGTCATATTTGTGAGCGTGACAGCCGCCTCGCTCGCAGTGACTCGGCCCAAACATACCTGCTGATGCTGGCGGCCATTGAACATGACAGTGTGTGTGTGTGTGTGTGTGTTGTCACTATACCAGAATGTCAGTAGTCCATACCGATGCCTGGTTTTGCCGCTGTTGATCAATGATACCATTTATCACCGATAAGAAGACGTTGAGATGAGGTTGTTTTCCAGTTTGGTTGGCGCACGAATCGCCATTTTTTGTACTCAAAAGAGACATTTTATCTTGTATTTGGACCTTTTAAATGCCGATCCCAAAAGTCGATGCCAGGGGTGTCCAAACTTTTTCCACTGAGGGCCGCACACGGAAAAATGAAAGCATGCGGGGGCCATTTTGGTATTTTTCATTTTCAAACCTAAACAAAATATATGGATTTGTTGGTTTTTTTTACCTTTAGGGCTCCCGGGGACCATATAGGGCAGGGGTCACCAACCTTTTTGAAACCAAGAGCTACTTCTTGGGTAGTGATTAATGCGAAGGGCTACCAGTTTGATACACACTTCAATAAATTGCCAGAAATAGCCAATTTGCTCAATTTACCTTTAACTCTATGTTATTATTAATAATTAATGATATTTACACTTAATTGAACGGTTTAAAAGAGGAGAAAACACAAAAAAAAATGACTATTAAATTTTGAAACATAGTTTATCTTCAATTTCGACTCTTTAAAATTCAAAATTAAACCGAAAAAAAGAAGACAAAAACTAGCTAATTTGAATCTTTTTCAAAAAAATTAAAAAAAGAATTTATGGAACATCATTAGTAATTTTTCCTGATTAAGATTAATTTTAGAATTTTGATGACATGTTTTAAATAGGTTAAAATTCGATCTGCACTTTGTTAGAATATATAACAAATTGGACCAAGCTATATTTCTAACAAACACAAATAATTATTTCTTCTATGTTTTCCAGAACCAAAATTGTAAAAGAAATTCAAAAGACTTTGAAATAAGATTTAAATTTGATTCCACAGATTTTCTAGATTTGCCACAATAATTTTTTTGAATTTTAATCATAATAAATTTGAAGAAATATTTCACAAATATTCTTCATCGAAAAAACAGAAGCTAAAATGAAGAATTAAATTAAAATGTATTTAATATTCTTTACAATAAAAAATAAAAAAATTACTTGAACATTGATTTAAATTGTCAGGAAAGAAGAGGAAGGAATTTAAAAGGTAAAAATGTATATGTGTTTAAAAATCCTAAAATCATTTTTAAGGTTGTATTTTTTTCTCTAAAATTGTCTTTCTGAAAGTTATAAGAAGCAAAGTGAAAAAAATAATGAATTTATTTAAACAAGTGAAGACCAAGTCTTTAAAATATTTTCTTGGATTTTCAAATTCTATTTGAGTTTTGTCTCTCTTAGAATTAAAAATGTCGGGCAAAGCGAGACCAGCTTGCTAGTAAATAAATACAATTTAAAAAATAGAGGCAGCTCACTGGTAAGTGCTGCTATTTGAGCTATTTTTAGAACAGGCCAGCGGGCTACTCATCTGGTCCTTACGGGCTACCTGGTGCCCGCGGGCACCACGTTGGTGACCCCTGATATAGGGTCTAAGTCAGGGGTGTCAAACTAATTTTAGATCGGGGGCCACATGGAGAAAAATCTACTCCCAAGTGGGCCGGACTGGTAAAATCACGGCATGATAACTTAAAAATAAAGACAACTTCAGATTGTTTTCTTTGTATAGAAATAGAACAAGCACATTCTGAAATTATACAAATCATAATGTTGTTGGCCTTTTTTTACACTTACATGTTGCGGTTAATAGTATTCTATCTTTATTTGTCGTTATTTATACTTTCTGAATAAATGATGTGATATTGTTCATCATTCAACTCATTGGTGTTAATTTTCAATCTAGATAGATAGATATACTTTATCTATCAAGATAAAAAAATAATATCAAAATAAAATTACAGGATGTTATTGATGCAGTGGGTTCATTTTCTTCGACTGGTGCACGAACATCATGTGGTGTATTTTTTTATATATATATATATATATGTAGCATCATCTACAAAGATACAAAGAATTGATATTGCGACATCTAGTGGACACATTTAGAACAGCAGTTTCTTTCATTTAAAAGTTTCGGCTCATTTTTATACTTAGCAAACTTATACCGCGGGCCGGATAAAACCTGTTCGCGGGCCTGATCCGGCCCGCGGGCCGTACATTTGACACCCCTGGTCTAAGTCATTAAAATGTTAAAAAAAAAGTCAAATTATTTTTAGTTTTATTTTATTTAACGCTTACAGTAAATCTCTACAGCAGGGGTCACCAACCTTTTTGAAAGCAAGAGCTACTTCTTGGGTAGTGATTAATGCGAAGGGCTACCAGTTTGATACACACTTCAATAAATTGCCAGAAATAGCCAATTTGCTCAATTTACCTTTAACTCTATGTTATTGTTAATATTTAATGATATTTACACTCAATTGAATGGTTTAAAAGAGGAGAAAACACGAAAAAAAATGACAATAAAATTTTGAAACATAGTTTATCTTCAATTTCGACTCTTTAAAATTCAAAATTCAACCGAAAAAAATGAGAAAAAACTAGCTAATTTGAATCTTTTTGAAAAAATTAAAAAAATAATTAATGGAACGTCATTAGTAATTTTTCCTGATTAAGATTAATTTTAGGATTTTGATGACATGTTTTAAAAAAAAATCCAATCTACACTTTGTTAGAATATATAACAAATTGGACCAAGCTATATTTCTAACAAAGACAAATAATTATTTCTTCTAGATTTTCCAGAACAAAAATTTTAAAAGAAATTCAAAAGACTTTGAAATAAGATTTAAATTTGATTCTACAGATTTTCTAGATTTGCCAGAATAATTTTTTTGAATTTTAATCATAATAAGTTTGAAGAAATATTTCACAAATATTCTTCTTCGAAAAAACAGAAGCTAAAATGAAGAATTAAATTAAAATGTATTGATTATTCTTTCCAATAAAAACAATAAATTTACTTGAACATTGATTTAAATTTTCAGGAAAGAAGAGGAAGGAATTTAAAAGGTAAAAAGGTATACGTGTTTAAAAATCCTAAAATCGTTTTTAAGGTTGTATTTTTTCTCTAAAATTGTCTTTCTGAAAGTTATAAGAAGCAAAGTAAAACAATTTCTGAATTTATTTAAACAAGTGCAGACCAAGTCTTTAAAATATTTTCTTGGATTTTCAAATTCTATTTGAGTTTTGTCTCTCTTAGAATTAAAAATGTCGGGCAAAGCGAGACCAGCTAGCTAGTAAATAAATACAATTAAATAAATAGAGGCAGCTCACTGGTAAGTGCTGCTATTTGAGCTATTTTTAGAACAGGCCAGCGGGCTACTCATCTGGTCCTTACAGGCTACCTGGTGCCTGCTGGCACCGCGTTGGTGACCCCTGCTCTACAGTATATCAACTTCAGGTTGATATAAAGTTAAAAAAACCAAAAAGGTTTTATGCCTTTTCTGTCAAAGACAACTTTGTTTTTTTTATAATAAAACTGAAATATGCAGTATTTCCCCCACTGCCCGAAACATTCATAAAGCAATGTTTGATGTGAAGTAATTAGAGCCTTAAAAATATCAATAATGCAGGACACCATTGATTTTAATTCACTATTATTTTTGAGTAATCACAGTGAAACGATAAATAAAATCCCATTAAATATATTTGGGATCCAAAAGGTGCCCCACTCATAAAGTGATACATTTTTATTAGTTTTTTTATACTTTCAACACTTAAGTTACGAGATCAACTTCAGATATATCTGTCGATTTTTAGTTTCAACTATTATTTTGTTTCCTTTATGCTCTTTTGTCAAAGAAAATGTTGATGTTTTTGTATGGCAACCACACAATATTTTGTGCAATATTTTCCACATAACACATTTTAAAGTGAAATAATTGGAGCCTTGCATAGGTCAATAATTCATTATAACATTGTTGTTTTTGTTTTTTTGGAGCAATGGCAAAAAAATAAAAAGAAAGATAGACAAAAGAAAAAAAACAGCCTGCATGGCAGCTTTGTGTCAACATTGCAACTTTTTCTAGTTAGATTTCACCTCATTCCAATTTTTTTTTAATGTTTTTTTATTTTTGCAGTAGCATTTCCAGAATGTGTGGCGGGCCGGTAAACAATTAGCTGCGGGCCGCCAATGGCCCCCGGGCCGCACTTTGGTCTATGCCCTCTAATTGATACTGTATTATCACGTGGCGAGCAGCTAACTGCGTACGTTCATACACAGTGTGGAGCCGCTCCCGTAAGTTATTGATCATCACCTCCATTGTGGCAAACAAACTACCGTATATAAGCCACACCCACTCAACTTTAGGAAAACCAATCCATATATTAGTCGCACCGCACTAAAAGACGCAGATATATACCATGTGAAATGTTATTTACACAGAAATGTTTGTTAAATATAACATAACAAAAATGACCCCACGTGTTGTTCTGCAAAATGAAAAGTTGTAATATATTTATTTATATGTCAGGTATTCCTCATGAAACATGTTAGTGACATGAGGCTATGTGTGTTTGTTTCATTATTTTAAGATTTTATTTGTATATGAAAACCCCTCAAGTGCAGTCAAAAATGACTCCAATCAGTTTCTATGGAATCTTCTATGAACCTTTAATCCTTAACAACTCTGACTGTCCCACTTACACATCTCATGCAACTTTGACTGTCAATACTGTCCCACTTACACATCTGATTCAACTTTAACTGTCAATACTGTCCCACTTACACATCTGATGCAACTTTGACTGTCAATACTGTCCCACTTACACATCTGATGCAACTTTAACTGTCAATACTGTCCCACTTAAACATCTGATTCAACTTTGACTGTCAATACTGTCCCACTTACACATCTGATTCAACTTTGACTGTCAATACTGTCCCACTTACACATCTGATGCAACTTAGACTGTCAATACTGTCCCACTTACACATCTGATGCAACTTAGACTGTCAACACTGTCCCACTTACACATCTGATTCAACTTTGACTGTCAATACTGTCCCACTTACACATCTGATTCAACTTTGACTGTCAATACTGTCCCACTTACACATCTGATGCAACTTAGACTGTCAATACTGTCCCACTTACACATCTGATGCAACTTTGACTGTCAATACTGTCCCACTTACACATCTGATGCAACTTTGACTGTCAATACTGTCCCACTTACACATCTGATGCAACTTTGACTGTCAATACTGTCCCACTTACACATCTGATGCAACTTTGACTGTCAATACTGTCCCACTTACACATCTGATGCAACTTTGACTGTCAATACTGTCCCACTTACACATCTGATGCAACTTTGACTGTCAATACTGTCCCACTTACACATCTGATGCAACTTTGACTGTCAATACTGTCCCACTTACACATCTGATGCAACTTTGACTGTCAATACTGTCCCACTTACACATCTGATTCAACTTTGACTGTCAATACTGTCCCACTTACACATCTGATGCAACTTTGACTGTCAATACTGTCCCACTTACACATCTGATGCAACTTTGACTGTCAATTCTGTCCCACTTACACATCTGATGCAACTTTGACTGTCAATACTGTCCCACTTACACATCTGATGTCATCGCTCACATCTGATGCAGTTTTGACCGTGAACACTGTGCTACTTGCACATCTGATGTCATCTCTCACATCTGATGCAACCTTGATGGTCAATATTGTCCCACTTACACATGTGATACAACTTTGACTGTCAGAACTGTCCCACTTACACATCTGATGCAACGTTGACTGTCAATACTGTCCCACTTACACATCTTATGTCACCTTTCACATATGATGCAATTTTTGACTGTTAATACTGTCCCACTTACACATCTTATGTCACCTTTCACATATGATGCAATTTTTGACTGTTAATACTGTCCCACTTAAACATCTGATGTCAGCACTCTCACATTTGATGCAATTTTGACTGTCAATACTGTCCCACTTACACATCTGATGTCATCTCTCACATCTGATGCAACTTTGACAGTCAATACTGTCTCACTTACATACCGGATGCAACTTTGACCGTCAATACTGTTCCATTTACACATCTGATGTCATCTCTCACATCTGATGCAATTTTTGACAGTTAATACTGTCCCACTTAAACATCTGATGTCAGCACTCTCACATTTGATGCAATTTTGACTGTCAATACTGTCCCTCTTACACATCTGACGTGATCTCTCACATCTGATGCAACTTTGACAGTCAATACTGTCCCACTTACATATCGGGTGCAACTTTGACCGTCAATACTGTTCCATTTACACATCCGATGTCATCTCTCACATCTGATGCAACTTTGACAGTCAATACTGTCCCACTTACACATCTGATGTCATCTCTCACATCTGATGCAACTTTGACTGTCAATACAGCCCCACTTACACTTCTGATGTCAGCCGTCTCATTACACAGGATGTCATTTTTACACAGCAACATACATGTAAGTAGGTATTTGTGCATGTCTTCTATTACTGTATATTACCAGACATGAACAGCTTCCATGCATGTATTGGTGAGACAGTACCAAACCCAGGTGCAGGCCCTGGCCGATTACTTAGAATTGTGTGGCTTGGTGGTAACTCTGCCCAGTAAGAGCCCTTGCGGACACAATATCCATTTCCCCTTCAGAGGACTCCTCTGTGTCTGACTGGCCTCGTTCTGTGGGGGGACACAACTCTGGGTCCTCTGCATCTGAGATGTCAGATTCTGAGTCATTGCCTCCGATCTTCACATCCATCCTGGATCATTTGTCGGGCACGGTCCACAGGGATCCTAGCTGGCCTCGAGCAGCCAACTTACTTTAGATAAGTAAAACAACATTCGAAAGGACAATGTTTGTAATGCACATAAAACTGTAATATAAACAAACTAGCTAATATAACATTAGCCTTCTACTTTTAACTGTGTGTTATGTTACAGTGGCCAAACATATTACATATTCTTAAAGCCGCTTGGAGTTAGCTAGGTCAGGTACAAGGCGCGTGTGTGTTAGCTAGCATACTGTTAGCTAGTGTAAGCTAACACAAATATGTGTTACCTACCAAAATACAATACTCTTTGCTAAAAACAGAGGAGGCTAATTTGATCACTGATATGACCTCACATTATAACCTGTCAATAAAAGACAAGTGCGGAAATGAGATAATGTTTACGTGTATGTTGTGGAAAGATGACCTCCTGGGTGGTGAGACTGCTGACAACAGCTGTGTAAGTGGGACAGTATTGACAGTCGAAATTGTATCAGATGTGAGAGATGACATCATATGTGTAAGTGGGACAGTATTGACAGTCAAAGTTACATCAGATGTGAGAGATGACATCAGATGTGTGAGTGGGACAATATTGACGGTCAAAGTTGCATCAGATGTGAGAGATGACATCAGATGTGAGTGGGACAGTATTGACAGTCAAAGTTGCATCAGATGTTATAGATGGCATCAGATGTGTGAGTGGGACAGTATTGACAGTCAAAGTTGCATCAGATGTTATGGATGGCATCAGATGTGTGAGTGGGACAGTATTGACAGTCAAAGTTGCATCAGATGTTATAGATGGCATCAGATGTGTGAGTGGGACAGTATTGACAGTCACAGTTGCATCAAATGTCATAGATGACATCAGATGTGTGAGTGGGTCAGTATTGACAGTCAAAGTTGCACCAGATGTGAGTGGGACAGTATTGACAGTCAGATTAAAGGTTCATAGACACTTGAATAGAAACTGCTTGGGGTCATTTTTGACCCCACTTGTTGAAAAGTGGGTAGTGATAGAAAAATTGCAATTTCTTAAAATGTATGAAAAAAATAAATCAAATTGCCTCATTTCACCAACATGCTTTGTGAGAAATCTCTCCAAATCATCCCACAAATTTGCTAGAAAAGGACTCGGAAATTTGGAAAGATACTAGATTTAGCGAGAAAGTCCCCACGTTGACAAGACTGTGCGGAGAGAAAGAGAGAAAGACGACAAGACCCGCCTTACGCTGCTTCTGATTGGCTAGCATTGCGTGGTGCCTTCTGTGGTTGGCTAGATTTAGCTACAATAACTTATGGATTGGTTATTTTAGGCAGGCAATCAGAGAAAAAAAAAGATGATTATTAAACAAATATATATCAAATACAATTAATAAATACAACTAAATCAGGGGTGTCCAAAGTGCGGCCCGGGGGCCATCTGCGGCCCGCAGCTAATTGTTTACGGGCCCGCCACACATTCTGGAAATGCTATTGCAAAAATAAACAAAGAACATTCAAAAAAGTGGAATGAGGTGAAATCTATCGAGAAAAAGTTGACACAAAGCTGCCTTTCAGGCTGATATTTTTTAAATGGTGTCTCTTTTTTTCTTTTTATGCCATTGTTTCAAAAAAAAATAATGACAAAAAAATTCATGTTATAATGACTTATTTTCAAGGCTCCAGTTACTTCAAATATTTCACTTTAAAATGTCTTATGCGGTAAATATTGCATATATTGTGTAGATGCCATATAAAAACATCAAAGTTTTCTTTGACAAAAGCGCATAAAACAAACAAAATAATAGTTCCAGCATAAAATGGACAGATATATCTGAAGTTGACCTCGTAACTTAAGTGTTGAAAGTAAAAGAACAACCTAAGAAACATGTATCACTTTATGAGTGGGGCACCTTTTTGGATCCCAAATATATTTAGTGGTATTGTATTTATATTTTCACTGTGATTACTCAAAAATATGAAATAATTAAAATCAATGGTGTCCTGCATTACTGATCCTTTAGGGCTCTAATGACTAAATACTGCTTATTTCAGTTTTACTATAAAAAGCGAAGTTGTTTTTGACAGAAAAGCCATACAACCTTTTTTTTTAAATTACTTTATATGAACTTGAAGTTGATATAGAGATTAACTGTAAGCGTTAAATAAAAAATAATAATCGGACTTATTTTGAACATTTTAATGACTGAGACCCTTTATGGTCCCCGGGACCCCTAAAGGTAAAATAAATAAAAAAATCCATATATTTTGTTATGTTTTGAAAATGAAAAATATCCAAATGGCCCCCACATGCTTTAATTTTTCCATTTGCGGCCCTCAGTGGAAAAAGTTTGGACACCCCTGAACTAAATGAATCAATAATATTAAATTGCGTGACTCACTCTTGGCAGCTCTCGTTTTAGTCACTTTTTACCCAATTTTTGTTGTTTCACTCCTATTTTAGTCATCCAGATTTAGTTTTAGTCGATTATAGTCCCTCACATTTTAGTCGACCCAAGTTTCAGTGAGTTTTGCAGAATAATATGTAAAGTACAAAAGGATACCACTTATTTGAAGTTGCCAGGAAACCACTTGTATGAAGGTTATTGCAGAGCAGCTCAAAAACTGAATTCATGAATACATCAATAAGTACATTTCACACTAACCTTACCGGGTGTTGTTGTTTGAGCGGAAATTATGCATTTTTATCAAATGTTGAATTACAAACCCCGTTTCCATATGAGTTGGGAAATTGTGTTAGATGTAAATATAAACGGAATACAATGATTTGCAAATCATTTTCAACCCATATTCAGTTGAATATGCTACAAAGACAACATATTTGATGTTCAAACTGATAAAAATTTTTATTTTTTTGCAAATAATCATTAACTTTAGAATTTGATGCCAGCCACACGTGACAAAGAAGTTGGGAAAGGTGGCAATAAATACTGATAAAGTTGAGGAATGCTCATCAAACACTTATTTGGAACATAAAAAAAGAGTGCGGGTACTTTCCGGGCCCACCTGCAGTCCAGACCTGTCTCCCATCGAAAATGTGTGGCGCATTATGAAGCATAAAATACGACAGCGGAGACCCCGGACTGTTGAACCACTTGTATGAAGGTTATTGCAGAGCAGCTCAAAAACTGAATTCATGAATACATCAATAAGTACATTTCACACTAACCTTACCGGGTGTTGTTATTTGAGCGGAAATTATGCATTTTTGTCAAATGTTGAATTACAAACCCCGTTTCCATATGAGTTGGGAAATTGTGTTAGATGTAAATATAAACGGAAAACAATGATTTGCAAATCATTTTCAACCCATATTCAGTTGAATATGCTACAAAGACAACATATTTGATGTTCAAACTGATAAACATTTTTTTTTTTTGCAAATAATCATTAACTTTAGAATTTGATGCCAGCCACACGTGACAAAGAAGTTGGGAAAGGTGGCAATAAATACTGATAAAGTTGAGGAATGCTCATCAAACACTTATTTGGAACATAAAAAAAGAGTGCGGGTACTTTCCGGGCCCGCCTGCAGTCCAGACCTGTCTCCCATCAAAATTGTGTGGCGCATTATGAAGCATAAAATACGACAGCGGAGACCCCGGACTGTTGAACCACTTGTATGAAGGTTATTGCAGAGCAGCTCAAAAACTGAATCCATGAATACATCAATAAGTACATTTCACACTAACCTTACCGGGTGTTGTTGTTTGAGCGGAAATTATGCATTTTTATCAAATGTTGAATTACAAACCCCGTTTCCATATGAGTTGGGAAATTGTGTTAGATGTAAATATAAACGGAAAACAATGATTTGCAAATCATTTTCAACCCATATTCAGTTGAATATGCTACAAAGACAACATATTTGATGTTCAAACTGATAAACATTTTTTTTTTTTTGCAAATAATCATTAACTTTAGAATTTGATGCCAGCCACACGTGACAAAGAAGTTGGGAAAGGTGGCAATAAATACTGATAAAGTTGAGGAATGCTCATCAAACACTTATTTGGAACATAAAAAAAGAGTGCGGGTACTTTCCGGGCCCGCCTGCAGTCCAGACCTGTCTCCCATTGAAAATGTGTGGCGCATTATGAAGCGTAAAATACGACAGCGGAGACCCCGGACTGTTGAACGACTGAAGCGCTACATAAAACAAAAATGGGAAATAATTCCACTTTCAAAGCTTCAACAATTAGTTTCCTCAGTTCCCAAACGTTTATTGAGTGTCGTTAAAAGGAAAGGCCATGTAACACAGTGGTGAACATGCCCTTTCCCAACTACTTTGGCAGGTGTTGCAGCCAAGAAATTGTAAGTTAATTATTATTTGCAAAAAATAAATAAAGTTTATGAGTTTGAACATCAAATATGTTGTCTTTGTAGTGCATTCAACTGAATATGGGTTGAAAAGGACTTGCAAATCATTGTATTCCGTTTATATTTACATCTAACACAATTTCCCAACTCATATGGAAACGGGGTTTGTAGGTACAAGAACTTATGGATTGGTTATTTTAGGCAGGCAATCAGAGTAAAAAGTTTATTATCATTTAAAAAAAAAATCATATTAAATACAATTAATAAATACAACTAAATGAATTAATAATATTCAATTGCGTGACTCACTCTCAAAGCCTGAAGCTCGGCAGCTCTCGTTTTAGTCAGTTAATTCGCCGTTTTTGTTGTTTTACTCCTATATTAGTCATCCAAATGTAGTTTTAGTCGATTAGATTCCCTAACATTTTAGTCGAGCAAAGTGTCAGTAAGTTTTGCAGAATGATATATCAAGTACAAAGGACAACACGTCTTGCCAGGAAACCACTTGTATGAAGGTTATTGCAGAGCAGCTCAAAAACTGAATTCATGAATACATCAATAAGTACATTTCACACTAACCTTACCGGGTGTTGTTGTTTGAGTGGAAATTAAGCGTTTTTGTCAAATTTTGAATTGTATATGACTAAAATGGTCATTAGAAGAAACTAGTTGCATTCTAAATTGTATATAACTTAACTGAGTGGGCACTCGCCTGTAGATAAAATTAAATACAATTAGGATTTTGTCTCCCTTGACATTTTTGACATGTTTTTATTCGTCGACTAAATTGTCATTAACTTCGCCATGGTTTTAGTCCACATGCATTTGTTTTGATTAGTTATTGTCCTATTTTATTCTGGGGAAAACGGGTCGTTGTTGATAACTAAAACGGAAATTTTGTCCAGCTCCTTTGTCACAATGTAAACAAACACCATTGGTGGATCTACACCGGACATCCACTGTAATGATACCAACAACTATGATTACATCAATATTTTTTTAGCATCACAAAATCTTTTTTACTTTTTTTTTAAAGTTCATATTATGTTTATAAACTCAGGAAATATGTCCCTGGACACATGAGGACTTTGATTATGACCAATGTATGATTCTGTTACTATTTGGCATCGGATCAATACCCAAATTTGTGGTATCCTCCAAAACTAATGTAAAGTATCAAACAACAGAATAATAAGTGATTATTGCATTCGAACAGAAGTGTAGATAGAACATGTTAAAAGAGAAAGTAAGCTGATATTAACAGTAAATGAACAAGTAGATTAATAATTAATTTTCTACCGCTTGTCCTTAATAATGTTGACAAAATAATAGAATGATAAATGACACAATATGTTACTGCATATGTCAGCAGAATAATTAGGAGCATTTGTTTGTTTACTTACTACTAAAATACAAGTTTTGTAGTATGTTTACTATTCTATTTATGCTAGGTTCACACCAACGGCGCTTTAAAGCGGCACGCAAAGCGGCGTTAAAGCGTAACAAAGCCTGATTAAAGCGTGAGGGTCCGAATGGATCGTGGGAAAGCTCGTAGTGAAGCGGGACATGCGGCAAGTTCGGTAAAAAATTTTAAACGGTTTAAAAAAATTCTGCGCTCTGTCAAGAATGGAATAAAGCGCCGAGAGCGTATCAAAGCGTGACAAAGCCTGACAAAGCTCAGCAAAGCTTGACTCAAAGCGTAGGAAAGCTTAACAGATCTTGATTCAAAGCGCAATAGGAAGTGACTGTGATATTGACTAGTGACATTGAAACTTGATGTAAAACCAACACAGGATTACAAATCCATTCTCTTTTGCATCATTGCCTTTTTTATACGATGATCATTGTTTCTGTACTTCTGCTGTTTGATGTTGCACTTTGACATTACTGTCTATCATTTTTCTGTATGAAAATGTTAATAATAAAGAGAATATGTTACGTCTAAAAGAAATGCCTTTTATTATTGTCAACTAGCATAAGAAATGAAAGATAGATATTTATTAAGATGACAAAGAAATAAAAGAAATGAAGATATAAAACATAATATAACGGAAAAAAAAGAGAAATTGAAAAAATAAATGAATATAAAAAATAAAATAAATGCCTTTTATTATTGTCAACTAGCATAAGAAATGAAAGATAGATATTTATTAAGATGACAAAGAAATAAAAGAAATGAAGATATAAAACATAATATAATGGAAAAAAAAGAGAAATTGAAAAAATAAATGAATATAAAAAAATAAAAGAAATGCCTTTTATTATTGTCAACTAGCATAAGAAATGAAAGATAGATATTTATTTAGATGACAAAGAAATAAAATAAATGAAGATATAAAACATAATATAACGGAAAAAAAAGAGAAATTGAAAAAACTAATGAATACAAAAAAATAAAAGAAATGCCTTTTATTATTGTCAACTAGCATAAGAAATGAAATATAGATATATATTAAGATGACAAAGAAATAAAAGAAATGAAAATATAAAACATAATATAACGAAAAAAAAGAGAAATTGAAAAAAATAAATGAATATAAAAAATAAAATAAATGCCTTTTATTATTGTCAACTAGCATAAGAAATGAAAGATAGATATTTATTAAGATGACAAAGAAATAAAAGAAATGAAGATATAAAACATAATCTAACGGAAAAAAAAGAGAAATTGGAAAAAATAAATGAATATAAAAAATAAAAGAAATGCCTTTTATTATTGTCAACTAGCATAAGAAATGAAAGATAGATATTTATTAAGATGACAAAGAAATAAAAGAAATTAAGATATAAAACATAATAAATAATAAACATAATATAACGGAAAAAAATGAGAAATTTAAAAAATAAATGAATACAAAAAATGTGTGGAAAACAGTATACTGAGTTTTTCACATTTTTTCTTACTTATTTGTTTATCATAGTTCTCTTTTTTATTACATTATGTGTTTTATCCTGTATATAATAAACCAAAAAGAGAAATCAAATAAATAGATACATCTAAACAAATGTGGGGAAAACTTAGTATACTGAGTTTTTCACATGTTTTTCTTATTTTTGTTGTAACAATGCACAACAGAGCTTGATAATCGTGTCAGAGCCTGATTTAAAGCGTCAAGATCGCATCAAAGCGTAATAAAGTTCAATAAAGCGTAATAAAACGTATCAAAGCGGGATTTAAAGTGTATCAAAGCGGCATCAAATCGTGAGGAACGGTAACAAAGCGGCAACTAATTCGTATCAGAGCGTATCAAAGCATAACATTACTTCGGAGATCGGGATATTCGTGGAAAAATTGACAAAAATGACGGCGCTTTTCTCGGCGCTTTAAAGCGCGGTAAGCGCTGTTGGTGTGAACCAGGCATTAAGGACAAAATTGCAATAAGAAACATATTTTTAATGTACCGTAAAAATTTTTTCTTAAAATAAAGCCAATAATGACATTTTTTGTGGTCCCATTTATTTATAAAAAAGTATCGACAAGTATCGAAATACATTTTGGTACCGGTACCGGTACCAAATATCGGGACAACACTAGTGTGTAGCGGCCGGGTGTACTCATAACAAGGGTTGGTCCATCCGTATATCGTTGTTGGTACCTAAGGGAGTACCAGTACATGATCGATACGAGAGTGATGAGATCGATATTTTTGTAGTTTTACTAAATAATGTTGTTGTTGTTTACAATTTCAGGGAATAATTATCGGGACACAGGTAAGGAAGACTTTGAGGCCAAAAACTAAGGATATAAAAAGTTGTCGATAGTTTTTACTTCACAGTGTTTGTTGTGTACTATTGACTTTGTTTAATCCAACAATTGTGCGTCATAAAAGATAACGAGTTTAAATATTGTTACAGCGCCAATAGCGCTCAGCACCTGTGTCAATGTTGCAAACATCACCTTTAATGAAGGGAATGTCCCTCCATGGCTGAAGTCTCCTTGTCCACAAAGGGGGTTTTTGTCGGATTGGAAGTTGTCACTTCAATCGTTGATTTGTTGTTCGTTATTCCCTCGTAGTAGTAGTAGTAGTGTGTTGTTTGCTGTGTGATGTTGCCTTCCACTATTTGATATAAAGTGGTGTTGGAAGTCGCTTTAATGAGTAAAAAGTGACTTACGTTACGTACATAAAAGTAATCAGATTACTCAAAATGCCCTCCTTGTATCTTTCTGTGCAAGCATTGCGGCGTGTGGTAATGACATAGGTCTGGGTTTAACAAGCGCGGGTGAACTGATCCGTGGCTACAGAAGCTGTTTCGTCACCAGCACATTCGGGCCGTCAGCGTCGCAACAAGCTGCTCCATAAATATGCAAATATGGGGAAGACGGGCGGGAAATGACGCCTGTCCAATTGCGGCGAGGAGAACAAAGTCAATTCCCAGTTTGCCAAAGCCCTATTTTCAACTCTTCCTGGAGAGTTTTCAAAGTCCACATTTTTCAACCGTTTTTGACCATTCCACCTTTAAAACATTCCTCTTAGTTGGGACAAAAAATGCTTATAATTTTTCCGGTTTTCCCAAAATTCAAAAATTTCCGGGAAATTACCTTCAAATGAATGGACTTATTCAAGTTCTACATAAACTTTTGCGCCATTTCTAAACCAGATTCCGACCTTTCAACCATCTACACATCCTACTCTTTTGAACATTCCTCTTAGTTGGTACAGAAAATGCTCCTATTTTCCCCCCAGTTTTTCCGAAATTCCAGGAATTTCGAACTACCCATTCTCAATTCAAACGATTACTACCTAAACATTTTTCAACCGATTCCAAAAATTCCAACACCAACCCATTCATACCATCTGGGACAATTGTGCTAGTCTCAATATTTTCAATAATTCATGTTTTTTGCAAAATTCCCAAATTTCCAGGAAATTCCCTTCAAATGAATGGACATATTCATAGTTATACAATGCCCTACATTGTCAAACTTTTCATACCATGTAGGACAATTGTGCTAGTATCGATAACTTGAAAAATTCCCGGTTTTCCCAAAATTCCAAAATTTCCGGGAAATTCCCATTGAAGTTCTACAATGCCCTAAATTCTCAAACTTTTACGCCATTTCTAAACCCTATCCCGACCTTTCAACCATCCACCCATATTACTCTTCCAATATATTGAACGCAATACATGTTTTCCCTTTCCCAAAATTCCCCATTTTCCCGGCATTGTCTCTCCATCGACAATGAATGGGAAATATACAATCTACTGCATATCCCACAATTCTAAATCGATTTGAACCGTTCCAACATCCACACACTCCACTCACTTTGGACACTCAAACTACCATTTCAGAAAAGGTTTTTAAAAATTCCAGGAATTCCCAGTTTGCCAAAGCCCTATTTTCATCTCTTCCTGGAAAGTTTTCAAAGTCCACATTTTTCAACCGTTTTTGACCATTCCACCTTTAAAACATTCCTCTTAGTTGGGACAAAAAATGCTTATAATTTTTCCGGTTTTCCCAAAATTCAAAAATTTCCGGGAAATTACCTTCAAATGAATGGACTTATTCAAGTTCTACATAAACTTTTGCGCCATTTCTAAACCAGATTCCGACCTTTCAACCATCTACACATCCTACTCTTTTGAACATTCCTCTTAGTTGGTACAGAAAATGCTCCTATTTTCCCCCCAGTTTTTCCGAAATTCCAGGAATTTCGAACTACCCATTCTCAATTCAAACGATTACTACCTAAACATTTTTCAACCGATTCCAAAAATTCCAACACCAACCCATTCATACCATCTGGGACAATTGTGCTAGTCTCAATATTTTCAATAATTCATGTTTTTTGCAAAATTCCCAAATTTCCAGGAAATTCCCTTCAAATGAATGGACATATTCATAGTTATACGATGCCCTACATTGTCAAACTTTTCATACCATGTAGGACAATTGTGCTAGTATCGATAACTTGAAAAATTCCCGGTTTTCCCAAAATTCCAAAATTTCCGGGAAATTCCCATTGAAGTTCTACAATGCCCTAAATTCTCAAACTTTTACGCCATTTCTAAACCCTATCCCGACCTTTCAACCATCCACCCATATTACTCTTCCAATATATTGAACGCAATACATGTTTTCCCTTTCCCAAAATTCCCCATTTTCCCGGCATTGTCTCTCCATCGACAATGAATGGGAAATATACAATCTACTGCATATCCCACAATTCTAAATCGATTTGAACCGTTCCAACATCCACACACTCCACTCAGTTTGGACACTCAAACTACCATTTCAGAAAAGGTTTTTAAAAATTCCAGGAATTCCCAGTTTGCCAAAGCCCTATTTTCATCTCTTCCTGGAAAGTTTTCAAAGTCCACATTTTTCAACCGTTTTTGACCATTCCACCTTTAAAACATTCCTCTTAGTTGGGACAAAAAATGCTTATAATTTTTCCGGTTTTCCCAAAATTCAAAAATTTCCGGGAAATTACCTTCAAATGAATGGACTTATTCAAGTTCTACATAAACTTTTGCGCCATTTCTAAACCAGATTCCGACCTTTCAACCATCTACACATCCTACTCTTTTGAACATTCCTCTTAGTTGGTACAGAAAATGCTCCTATTTTCCCCCCAGTTTTTCCGAAATTCCAGGAATTTCGAACTACCCATTCTCAATTCAAACGATTACTACCTAAACATTTTTCAACCGATTCCAAAAATTCCAACACCAACCCATTCATACCATCTGGGACAATTGTGCTAGTCTCAATATTTTCAATAATTCATGTTTTTTGCAAAATTCCCAAATTTCCAGGAAATTCCCTTCAAATGAATGGACATATTCATAGTTATACAATGCCCTACATTGTCAAACTTTTCATACCATGTAGGACAATTGTGCTAGTATCGATAACTTGAAAAATTCCCGGTTTTCCCAAAATTCCAAAATTTCCGGGAAATTCCCATTGAAGTTCTACAATGCCCTAAATTCTCAAACTTTTACGCCATTTCTAAACCCTATCCCGACCTTTCAACCATCCACCCATATTACTCTTCCAATATATTGAACGCAATACATGTTTTCCCTTTCCCAAAATTCCCCATTTTCCCGGCATTGTCTCTCCATCGACAATGAATGGGAAATATACAATCTACTGCATATCCCACAATTCTAAATCGATTTGAACCGTTCCAACATCCACACACTCCACTCACTTTGGACACTCAAACTACCATTTCAGAAAAGGTTTTTAAAAATTCCAGGAATTCCCAGTTTGCCAAAGCCCTATTTTCATCTCTTCCTGGAAAGTTTTCAAAGTCCACATTTTTCAACCGTTTTTGACCATTCCACCTTTAAAACATTCCTCTTAGTTGGGACAAAAAATGCTTATAATTTTTCCGGTTTTCCCAAAATTCAAAAATTTCCGGGAAATTACCTTCAAATGAATGGACTTATTCAAGTTCTACATAAACTTTTGCGCCATTTCTAAACCAGATTCCGACCTTTCAACCATCTACACATCCTACTCTTTTGAACATTCCTCTTAGTTGGTACAGAAAATGCTCCTATTTTCCCCCCAGTTTTTCCGAAATTCCAGGAATTTCGAACTACCCATTCTCAATTCAAACGATTACTACCTAAACATTTTTCAACCGATTCCAAAAATTCCAACACCAACCCATTCATACCATCTGGGACAATTGTGCTAGTCTCAATATTTTCAATAATTCATGTTTTTTGCAAAATTCCCAAATTTCCAGGAAATTCCCTTCAAATGAATGGACATATTCATAGTTATACAATGCCCTACATTGTCAAACTTTTCATACCATGTAGGACAATTGTGCTAGTATCGATAACTTGAAAAATTCCCGGTTTTCCCAAAATTCCAAAATTTCCGGGAAATTCCCATTGAAGTTCTACAATGCCCTAAATTCTCAAACTTTTACGCCATTTCTAAACCCTATCCCGACCTTTCAACCATCCACCCATATTACTCTTCCAATATATTGAACGCAATACATGTTTTCCCTTTCCCAAAATTCCCCATTTTCCCGGCATTGTCTCTCCATCGACAATGAATGGGAAATATACAATCTACTGCATATCCCACAATTCTAAATCGATTTGAACCGTTCCAACATCCACACACTCCACTCAGTTTGGACACTCAAACTACCATTTCAGAAAAGGTTTTTAAAAATTCCAGGAATTCCCAGTTTGCCAAAGCCCTATTTTCATCTCTTCCTGGAAAGTTTTCAAAGTCCACATTTTTCAACCGTTTTTGACCATTCCACCTTTAAAACATTCTTCTTAGTTGGGACAAAAAATGCTCATAATTTTCCGGGTTTTCCCAAAATTCTAAAATTTCCGGGAAATTACCTTCAAATGAATGGACTTATTCAAGTTCTACATACACTTTTGCGCCATTTCTAAACCAGATTCTGACCTTTCAACCATCTACACACTCTACTCTTTTGATATATGGAACGCAAAACATGTTTTCCCTTTTCCCAAAATTCCCCATTTTAACGGCATTGTCTGTCCATTGACAATGAATGGGAAATATACAATCTACTGCATATCCCACATTTCTAAATCGATTTGAACCATTCCGACATCCACACACTCCACTCACCTTGGACAATCAAACTACCATTTCAGAAGAGGTTTTTAAAAAATTCCAGGAATTCTCAATTTGCCAACGCCCTTTATTCATCTCTTTCTGGAAAGTTTTCACAGTCCACATTTTTGAATCGTTTTTGACCATTGCACCTTTAGAACATTCCTCTTAGTTGGGACAACAAATGTTCCTATTTCCCACCCAGTTTTTCAGAAATTCCAGGAATTCCGAACTACCCATTCTCAATTCAAACTGTTACTACGTCAACATTTTTCAACCGATTCCAAAGATTCCAACACCAACCCATTCATACCGTCTGGGACAATTGTGCTAGTCTCAATATTTTCAATAATTCCTGGTTTTTGCGAAATTCCCAAATTTCCAGGAAATTCCCTTCAAATTAATGGACGTATTCATAGTTCTACAATGCCCTGAATTCTCAAACGTTTCATACCATCTAGGACAGTTGTGCTAGTATCGATAACTTGGAAAATTCCCGGTTTTTCCCAAAATTTCCGGGAAATTCCCATTGAAGTTCTACAATGCCCTAAATTCTCAACCGTTTGCGCCATTTCTAAACCCTATCCCGACCTTTCAACCATCCACCCATATTACTCTTCCAATATATTGAACGCAAAACATGTTTTCCCTTTTCCCAAATTCCCGGTTTTCCCGGAATTTTCTCCCCATCGACAATGAATGGGAAATATACAATCTACTGCATATCCCACATTTCTCAACCGATTCGAACCGTTCCAACATCCGCACACTCTACTCACCCTAGACATTTAAGCATTTCAGTTCCACTCGTAGGGCATTCACGCACAATTCCTACCGCAATTGCAAATTCTAGTTATTGTTAGCTTATTTTGTTTTCAATAACATGCACAAATGTCTAACCAAAATAATTGTCCACACTCGCAAGCCAAGTTGCGTAAAAATCGGCATTGATAGAACATGCCAGCTGATTCGACACATTTTCCAGTCCATCACAGCAAAGTTTGAGCTGCCCGGGCGAGTGGCAGTAAATGCGATAAATGCAAATGTGGCGCAAACAAAGGGACGCCGAAGCCTGCTCAGACATGAAATGATGAAATAAGCAGTGAATGATGGAATATGCCCGGCTCGCATTGTTTGATTCCCCGCACTCCGCGTATTACATCATCAGCGAATCCTTCTATTGGGTCAAGTCACGCTGCTGGCTCCAAATCAATTCCCCGTGCAAACAGGAAGTGTGCTGTAAAGAGTATTAAAGTCAGCCTCTTTAGATGAAGTATGACACTGGACTAAATCCATCGCAAAGTACGAGACAATCGCGGCTTTATCCCGTTGGCGTGAGCTCTTTTTATTGAGACACGTCAAATAAGTTCAGCGTGACCTGTATGTCTGTTTTTTGTCCTTCCTCTCCCTCGTGTTGTTTGCTGAGTCTTGATGTTTGGAGGGTGAAATGAGAGGATTCACCAAGTTTTTTATTGTAAAGCCTCTTGTTTTATTGTGCCGGTAGGAGTCATCTTTGGAATATGAAACAGATGACATATTCAGTCCTTTCTAAGCAGGATAAAACATGTTTTCTTGTGGGAAATAAGGAATGCATGTAAAGTGATGCAAAGTGTAACAGGTTGCATATGGAGCTTTGTTTGTGTCTATATTACCAAAGCTTTTTGTGGACACTATTTTTGCATTTAAATGTTGTGAATCGACCTTTTTTTAAAACATTTTTACACCAAATTATGCTGACAATTTCATTAAATACAAATTTGTAGACAAAAAAATGTGTATAAAAATTTAGTTTGTCAAAATAGTGTTTTAAAATTCAGCGTAAAATAAATTCAGTGCAAAAAAAAAAAAATCAGTTTATAAAAAAATCAGTGCAGAAATATTCAGTGTATCAATCAATCAATCAATCAATGTTTATTTATACAGCCCTAAATCACAAGTGTCTCAAAGGGCTGTACAAGCCACTACGACATCCTCGGTACAGAGCCCACATACGGGCAAGGAAAACTCACCCCAGTGGGACGTCAATGTGAATGACTATGAGAAACCTTGGAGAGGACCGCATATGTGGGTAACCCCCCCTCTAGGGGAGACCGAAAGCAATGGATGTCGAGTGGGTCTGACATAATATTGTGAAAGTCCAACACATCAGCGAGAGTCCAGTCCATAGTGGGGCCAGCAGGAACCATCCCGAGTGGAGACGAGTCAGCAGCGTAGAGATGTCCCCATCTGATGGACAGGCTAGCGGTCCACCCCGGGTTTGGAACAGAGTAGAAAAGAAAAGAAAATAAACGGCAGATCAACTGGTCTAAAAAGGGAGTCTATTTAAAGGCTAGAGTATACAAATGAGTTTTAAGATGAGACTTAAATGCTTCTACTGAGGTAGCATCTCTAACTTTTACCGGGAGGGCATTCCATAGTATTGGAGCCCGAATAGAAAACGCTCTATAGCCCGCAGACTTTTTTTGGGCTCTGGGAATCACTAATAAGCCGGAGTTCTTTGAACGCAGATTTCTTGCCGGGACATATGGTACAATACAGTCGGCAAGATAGGCAGGAGCTTGACCGTGTAGTATTTTATACGTGAGTAGTAAAACCTTAAAGTCGCATCTTAGGTGCACAGGAAGCCAGTTCAGGTGAGCCAGTATAGGTATATATATAGGTATATATGTATATAAAGGTATATACAGTATAGGCGTAATATGATCAAACTTTCTTGTTTTTGTCAAAAGTCTAGCAGCCGCATTTTGTACCAACTGTAATCTTTTAATGCTAGACATAGGGAGGCCCGAAAATAAAACGTTACAGTAATCGAGACGAGATGTAACGAACGCATGGATAATGATCTCAGCATCGTTTGTGGACAAAATGGGACGAATTTTAGCGATATTACGGAGATGAAAGAAGGCCGTTTTAGTAACCCTCTTAATGTGTGACTCAAACGAGAGAGTTGGGTCGAAGATAATACCCAGATTCTTTACAGAGTCACCTTGTTTAATTGTTTGGTTGTCAAATGTTAAGGTGGTATTTTTAAATAAATGTCGGTGTTGAGCAGGACCGATAATCAGCATTTCCGTTTTCTTAGCGTTGAGTTGCAAAAAGTTAGCGGACATCCATTGTTTAATTTCATTAAGACACGCCTCCAGCTGACTACAGTCCGGCGTGTTGGTCAGCTTTAGGGGCATGTAGAGTTGAGTGTCATCAGCATAACAGTGAAAGCTAACACCGTATTTGCGTATGATGTCACCTAGCGGCAGCATGTAAATACTAAAGAGTGCAGGGCCAAGAACCGAACCCTGGGGAACTCCGCACGTTACCTTAACATAGTCCGAGGTCACATTGTTATGGGAGACACACTGCATCCTGTCAGTAAGATAAGAGTTAAACCAAGACAAGGCTAAGTCTGACATCCCAATAGGTGTTTTGATACGCTCTAATAAAATATTATGATCAACAGTATCGAAAGTGGCGCTAAGATCAAGAAGCAGCAACATAGATGACGCATCAGAATCCATCGTTAGCAATAGATCATTAGTCATTTTTGCGAGGGCTGTCTCCGTAGAGTGATTTGCCCTGAAACCGGATTGAAAAGGTTCACAGAGATTGTTAGACGCTAAGTGTTCATTTAGCTGCTGTGCAACAGTTTTTTCGAGGATTTTCGAGATAAACGGAAGATGGGACACCGGCCGGTAGTTCACCATGAGGTCAGGATCGAGGTTAGGTCTTTTGAGTAGAGGATGAATAACCGCTTTTTTGAATGCTAGGGGAACAGTGCCAGAGGAAAGTGATAAGTTTATAATATTTAACACTGATGGACCTAATAATACAAAAAGGTCCTTGATAAGTTTCCCAGGAATTGGGTCAAGTAAACATGTTGTTTGTTTTGTCCCATTTACACATTTTGACAATTCCTCCAATGTTATTTCATCAAAGAGAGAGAAACTATTTTGGAGGGCGGTATTCGTCGTATATACAGTCATATTTGTGTTAATAGAACCCAGTTGTGGCTGGGATGCATTGTCTTTAATCTCTTTTCTAATTACTTCAATTTTCTTATTAAAGAAATTCATAAAGTCATCTGCTGAGTGGGTGGAGCTACTGGGAGGAGTCCCTTGTTGGGTTAGCGATGCTACTGTACTAAACAGAAATTTAGGATCATTTTTGTTGAGGTGGATGAGATTTGAGTAATATTTAGCTTTAGCTGAGGTAAGCATGCGTTTATAAGTTATTAAACTATCACACCATGCTTGATGGAAAACCTCAAGTTTAGTCGCACGCCATTTGCATTCCAGCTTTCTACATGATCATTTCTGGGCTTTAGTTTCTTCTGTAAACCATGGGGTACGCCTTTTAGGGGCCCTTTTTAGCTTTAGCGGTGCTACAATATCAATGGTGTCGCGCAGGGCGTCATTAAAGTTGTTAGTGAGGTTATCAATAGAGCCCACATAATTTGGGAATGGTGCCATTACCGAAGGCAGTAGGTCAGTAAGAGTCGTCGTTGTGGCAGCATTAATGTTGCGGCTGCTATAGTAGTTATTATTATTATTATTAGTTTGTTGACAATGAGTCAGAACTTCGAATTTTATAAGGTAATGATCGGACATTACTTTAGTGTACGGGAGTACCGTAACTTTAGAGGTGGTGACACCCCTGACAAGCACTAGATCTATCGTATTACCGTTGCGATGCGTGGGTTCATTTATTATTTGTGTAAGACCACAGCTATCAATTATAGTCTGGAGCGCCACGCATGGAGGGTCCGATGGGGTATTCATATGGATATTAAAGTCCCCCATTATGATTATATTGTCGGCGTGCGTCACTAGATCAGCAACAAACTCTGAGAATTCACTGATGAAGTCTGAATAGGGCCCAGGGGGGCGGTAGATAACAGCCAGGTGGAGAGGCAGCGGTGTGACAAACCTCAAAGTGAGCACCTCAAACGAGTTATATTTATTATTTAGGTTAGGTGTAAGATTATAGTTTTCATTGTATATTAGTGCGACACCCCCTCCCCTTTTAAGAGGTCGGGCAACATGTGTATTGGTATAGCCAGGAGGAGATGCTTCATTTAACGCAAAAAAAATCGTCTGGTTTGAGCCAGGTCTCGGCGAGACCAACGACGTCAAGTTTGTTGTCTCTAATGACTTCATTAACTAATAGCGTTTTGGAAGATAATGATCTTATGTTTAAAAAGCCCATATTATAGGTAGTGGGCTGTTTTGAGGATTGTTTGTTGAAATTATCCGAAGTAGCAATATTAATAATGTTGCGTTTATTATGCGTATTGCACTTTAAATAGTTTCGACCATATCTAGGAATTGATACGATGGGGATATTCAGATTGTTTGCTTGACGTTGCGATAAACTGAACGCATCATAGTTAGCTACCTCAGTACAATGTATGTCTGCCTCTGACATGGTCACAAAAGAAAAAACATTATGTGAGTTGTGTTTTATTCTAAGAGAATTGCTATGTGTGCAGGGATTATCCAGCCTGACGCCGGCTAGTTCTAGTTTAAATGGCTTCTTACCCGGAGACTCCACGCTTCTTTGGTTAGCTTTTCTCTTTGTTGTTAGCCCAGCTCGGCATCCCCGCTTCTGCTTCTGCTCGCACCGCCTATGTCGTCTCCATTGGCGGTCACCGCTAGCTCTTGACTCCGCTGCTACAAAGGCCGCTCGATGTAGCCCATGAAGTATTCCCATGCTAGCGAGGAGGTCCACCGTACATGCATCTTTCAGTCTATAACGACCCGATCCATCCACATCCAGAATTGTCTGTCGGTCATATGTGATCACAGAGTGTTCACGCTTTGAGCCAGCCATGAAATTGACAGAAATTACGGGTGTTTTTTGCCAAATCGCTCTACACTCCCAAGAGCGTTAGCAGAGCCGCTGCATTCCCGTGCGCCGCCATTTTATATATAAGTGTAAAAAAAATTGGTGCAGAAAAAATTCAATGAATACAAATTTGTGGGCAAAAGTTGTTTAAAAATTCAGTTTGTCAAAATACATTGTTTTAAGATTCAGCATAAAATAGATTCAGTGCAAAAAAAACAAAAACAAAAAAAAATCTGTGTATACAAAAATTCAGTGTAAAAAAATTCAGTGCAGGAAAGTTTGGTGCACAAAAATTAAGTGTAAAAAAAATGGTGCCGAAAAATTGTTATTGAATACAAATTTGTGGGCAGAAGTTGTTTAAAAATTAAGTTTGTCAAAATACTGTTTTTTAAAATCCAGTGCAAAAAAATACCCGGTGTATAAAAAAAATCAGAGCAGAAAGATTCAGTGTAAAAAAAAAAAAGCAGTGCAGAAAAGTTTGGTGCAGAAAAAAATCACTGTAGAAAAATGGTGCCGACAAATGTCATTTAACACAAATTTGTGGACAAAAGTGGTGTACAAAAATGTAGTTTGTCAGATATACAGTGTTTTAAAATACAGCATAAAATACATTCAGTGCAAAAAAGTTTGGTGCAGAAAAATTCAGTGTAAAAAAAAAAAATTGGTGCAGAAAAATTTCAATTAATACAAATTTGTGGGCAAAAGTTGTTTAAAAATTCAGTTTGTCAAAATACTGTTTTTTAAACATCCAGTGCAAAAAAATACTCGGTGTATAAAAAAAATCAGTACAAAAAGATTCAGTGTAAAAAAAAATCAGTGCAGAAAAGTTTGGTGCAGAAAAAAATCACTGTAAAAAATGGTGCCGAAAAATGTAATTCAACACAAATTTGTGGACAAAAGTCGTGTACAAAAATGTAGTTGTCAAATATACAGTGTTTTAAAATTTAGCATAAAGTACATTCGGTGCAAAAATGTTTGGTGCAGTAAAATTCAGTGTAAAAAAAAATTGGTGCAGAAAAAATTCAATGAATACAAATTTGTGGGCAAAAGTTGTTTAAAAATTAAGTTTGTCAAAATACAGTGTTTTAAGATTCAGCGTAAAAGAAATTCAGTGCAAAAAAAATAATCAGTGTAGATAAAAATTCAGTGTAAAAAAATTCAGTGCAGAAAAATTCAGTGTAAAAAATGGTGCATAATGATTTTGTTTAATACAAATATGTGGGCAAATAGTTGTTTAAAAATTTAGTTGGTCAAAATACTGTTTTAAAATTCAGCGTAAAATAAATTCAGTGTAAAAAAAAATCAGTGTATCCAAAAATTCAGTGCAGGAAAGTTTGGGGCCGAAAAAATTCAGTGGAAAAAAAGGGTGCCGAAAAATGTCACTGAATACAAATTTGTGGGCAAAAGTTGTTTACAAATTCAGTTTGTCAAAAGATACAGTGTTTTAAAATTCAGTGTAAAATAAAAAATTCATTCAATGCAACAAAAAAAATCAGTGTATAAAAAATTCAGTGCAGAAAAATTCAATGTAAAAAAAATTTGGTACAGAAACATATCATTGAATAAAAATTTGTGGGCAAAAGTAATTTAAAAATTAAGTTTTTCAAAATACAGTGTTTTAAAATTCATCGTAAAATAAATTCAGTGCAAAAAAAAATCAGTGTACGCAAAAATTCAGTGTAAAAAAAATTCAGTGCAGGAAAGTTTGGTGCAGAAAAATTCAGTGTAAAAAAATGGTGCCGAAAAATGTCACTGAATACAAATTTGTGGGCAAAAGTTGTTTACAAATTCAGTTTGTCAAAATACAGTGTTTTAAAATTCAGCATAAAATAAATTCAGTGCAAAACAAATAATCAGTGTATAAAAAATTCAGTGCAGAAAAATTCAATGTAAAACAAAATTGGTGCAGAAACATATCATTGAATACAAACTTGTGGGCAAAAGTTGTTTAAAAATTCAGTCTGTTCAAATACAGTGTTTTAAAATTCAGCGTAAAATAATTTCAGGTCAAAAAAAAAATCAGTGTATAAAAATGTTGTGCAGAAAAATTCTGTGTAAAAAATGATGCAGCAACATTTCAATGAAGACAAACTTGTGGGCAAAAGTTGTTTAAAATTCAGTCTGTCAAAATACTGTTTGATGCAGAAAAAATCAGTGTATAAAAATACAATGTGTATATATGTATGTACGTATGTGTATATATGTACATATGTATGTATATATGTATATATATATATATATATGTATATATATGTATGTATGTATGTGTATATATGTATGTATATATGTACATATGTATGTATATATGTGTATGTATGTATATATGTGTATGTATATGTGTATACACACGATATATATATATATATATATATATATATATATATATATATATATATATATATATATATATATATATATATATATATATATATATATATATATATATATATATATATATATATATATATATATACATATAAAATTTAAATGTGTGTGTCACAGAGGATAATTTGGCATTCATTAAAGCGCCCGCTGGCGACCTCAGGACCCCACTCCGACCTGAGCCACAGAGAGACATTCGGCGGGAGGCCGGGTGATGTACGACATCGCCGTCCCCTCGGCCAGAGTGTGCTCCACCCGGGCGGCGGGTGAATGAGGCCAAGGGCGTGCAGTCGGATGGAGTAAAAAGCTTGTCAGAAGCGCACTCTGTTGTACGATAACAACATTTTTCATGTCAAACTCACTAGTTTTTATTCAAGATCACGTGTCGTCAAACACGAAGACATATTGACACATTTTGTAAAACATTTGATGGAGCTTCTGTATGATGCAAGTGTTCCTAATGAAGTGTCCTTTGAGCGCATACAATTTGGCCATTGATTAATCCCAAAGATCAATAGAAAAGGACTATCAGGTCTTTGTTGGGGGAAAATAATTGTGTGGAATTATTCGTTTATTATTAATTTATTTATTAATTGTGTCTTGAGGCCATTTTGGCAAATTGTAATGCAGTACTAGGCTGCAGCCAGCAGAGGCGCTACACTCTTTTTATGTTTGTTAAAACAATTACTGCACAAAACATTAAAATAAAACATTGTTTGCATTAGTTACCCGCAAAAGTTATGTTTGTTTTTTTAAATACACAAATTAAAACCGCATATATTTAAAAAAAAAATATATATATATATATATATATATATATATATATATATATATATATATATATATATATATATATATATATATAGTATATTTTTTTAAATATAAAAATTAAAACCGCAAATATTAAAAAAAATAATAATAATAAAAAAATATATATATATATATATAATTTATATATATATATATATATATATATATATATATATATATATATATATATATATATATATATATATATATATATATATATATATATATATATATATAGTATACTTTTTTAAATATAAAAATTAAAACCGCATATATTTAAAAAAAAAAAAATGTATTTAAAAAAAAAATATATATATATAGTATATTTTTTTAAATATACAAATTAAAACCGCATATATTTAAAAAAAATAAAAATTAAAAAATTTAATAAATTAAAAAAAATATATATATATATGGTATATATTTTTTAAATATACAAATTAAAACCGCTAGTGTGTGAATGTGAGTGTTAATGTTGTCTGTCTATCTGTGTTGGCCCTGCGACGAGGTGGCAACTTGTCCAGGGTGTACCCCGCCTTCCGTCCATGTGCAGCTGAGATAGGCTCCAGCAACCCCCGCGACCCCGAACGGGACAAGCGGTAGAAAATTAATGGATGGAAATTAAAACTGAATAAATGAATTTATTGAAGTGAATGTTGAAACATTGTCTCACAAACTTTCATCTTTAGCCCCAAATGATTAGTGTATTTTTAGTTTGCATGATACATATTTGTTTATTGCACACATTATGTGTTTTTAGAATTACTTTAAAGTATTAGTGTTAAATTATATGTGTATATATATATATATATATATATATATATATATATATATATATATATATATATATATATATATATATATATATATATATATATATATATATATATATATATATATATATATATATATATGTATGTGTGGGAAAAAAATCACAAGACTATTTCATCTCTACAGGCCTGTTTTATGAGGGGTTTACCTCAATCCTCAGGAGATTTTGGCGCCATAGCACAAACAACAACACACCTTTTCACACCTTGTTTAGTTGGTTTTTTTTAACTATTATGGCCGTCAGCGAATTTAAAAAAAAATCTCCTGAGGATTGAGGTAAACCCCTCATGAAACAGGCCTGTAGAGATGAAATAGTCTTGTGATTTTTTTTTCCCACACATACATATTACGCTCTACCACGGTATCGAGCACTATTTTTTGGATAATCTAATTAAGACATATATATATATATATATATATATATATATATATATATATATATATATATATATATATATATATATATATATATATATATATATATATATATATATATATATATATATATATATATATATAATAATAATATATAAATATACATACTTGTATTTCTGATTCAGATTTATTGATTTGTTTTTACTTATTTTGGTGTTATTTTTTTATGTATTTAAAAAAAAAATAGTATTTTTTAAATTGATTTTAATCTATTTTTATTTTAAATCCTTTTAATTGAACAATTTTCAAATGTTTTTGTCATCCGACAATAATTTTAGTATATTAGATGGAATTTTTATGTGCAGCTCTCTGGAAAGAGTTTGTTTTTTAATAGCATTTAAATAAAGTGGATTTGGATCCGAAAATTAGATTCGAAGACGGAACGGCACTTGTACTTCCGGTTCAAAGCTTTAAACAGCAGGAAAAAAACCACAAGATGGCGCCATAGCACAAACAACAACACACCTTTTCACACCTTGTTTAGTTTTTTTAAAAACTATTATGGCCGTCAGCGAATTAAAATCCGTTAATCAGCTGCACCGTTTTGTAAGCCGCAGGGTTAAAAATAAAAGTAAAAAATACTATTTTTTTAATTGATTTTAATCTGTTATATTTTAAATCATTTTAATTGAACACTTTTAAAATGTTCTTGTAATCAGACAATATTTTTGGTATATTAGATGGAATTTTTCTGTGCAGCACTCTGGAAAGAGTTTGTTTTTTAATAGCATTTAAATAAAGTGGATTTGGATCCGAAAATTAGATTCGAAGACGGAACGGCACTTGTACTTCCGGTTCAAAGCTTTAAACAGCAGGAAAAAAACCACAAGATGGTGCCATAGCACAAACAACAACACACCTATTAACACCTTGTTTCGTTTTTTTTTTAACTATTATGGCCGTCAGCGAAGGAAAATCCATTAATCAGCCGCACCATTTTGTAAGCCGCAGGGTTCAAAGTGTAGCAAAAAAAAGTAGTGTCTTTTTAAAGGAAATTAGCGTTTTCTGGTGTTCTTCATATTGTGCTACACAAATAACGACATCATTGAGGTCTTCGGTTTTACCTCCAAAACGTTTGTCGTGAATTGTTGTTGTTTTCTGCACGACGCACGACTTTCCACTAAGGGAGCGGGAATAAAGATCGGTAATGGAAAACAGAACCAAAAGTTGTTGACCTCGCTAACTTTCTCCAAAGTTTTTGTGCAGAAGTGCCCTCCCCCCCATCCACCCACCCCCACACCCCCACTAATTGGAGCGGCGACCTCAGCGCAGTCATTACAATCACTCTCTGCGGCGCAGACATCCTCTTCTTCTACTTCTTCATCCTCCTCGCTCCCCCGGGCGCTCGTGTTTGTTTCCACTTCCTGTCCAAGCTGCATGTGGTATGAATCTCCGTGATGATGCTAATGCACGCACTTAACATAGCACTCATTGACAAGATGGCCTCCACGCTTCCATTCATCAGCGCTCGTCCAAGTCATCCCGCCCGTCAGCCTGAGCCGCCATGCCTCTCTGCACAAGGTCTCCCTTCGCGCACACACACACACACACACACACACACACACACACACACACACACACACACACACACACACACACACACACACACACACACACTAAATAAGATACTTGCATGTAAGATAGCTTTACCACACTACAGTATGTATGCTCTACCTATATAACACTTACATTATTATTAATAATTAGTGCTGTCCAATGATTAAAAAAAAAAAAAAAAATCTGATTAATCACTCTTTTGAATGTGGATTAATCACGATTAATCACAGTTGCTACAAAAAAGTTGCTTCACTTATATACGGTACTTTTGTTGCTGCGGGTGTGTACTCCACTATCGGTGTTAGTCGTCTACTGCTTGTTGTCTACTTGTAGCATTCTGCCTCAAAAGTCTGATTAATCACACTTTTGAATGTGGATTAATCACGATTAATCACACTTTTGAATGTGGATTAATCACAATTAATCACAGTTGCTACAAAAGTGATGCTTTACTTATTTATGGTACTTTTGTTGACATTTCCAAAGTTACACTCCACTTTTGTCGCTTGTCTACTGCTTGTTGTGTATTAGTAGCGTTCTGCTTCAAAATTCTGATTAATCACACTTTTGAATGTGGATTAATCACGATTAATCACAGTTGCTATAAAAGCGATGCGTTACTTATTTGTGGTAATTGTGTTGACAACATTGCTGCGGGTGTATACTCCACTATCTGTGTTTGTCGTCTACTGCTTGTTTACTTGTAGCTTTCTGCCTCAAAAGTCTGATTAATCACACTTTTTTGAATGTGGATTAATCACGATTAATCACAGTTGCTATATAAGAGTTGATTCACTTATATACGGTACTTTTGTTGCTGCGGGTGTGTACTCCACTATCGGTGTTAGGCGTCTACTGCTTGTTGTCTACTTGTAGCATTCTGCCTCAAAAGTCTGATTAATCACACTTTTAAATGTGGATTAATCACGATTAATCACACTTTTGAATGTGGATTAATCACAGTTGCTACAAGAGTGATGCTTTAGTTACTTGTGGTACTTTTGTTGACATTTCCGAAGTTAGACTCCACTTTTTCGCTTGTCTACTGCTTGTTTTGTACTAGCAGCGTTCTGCTTCAAAATTCTGATTAATCACACTTTTGAATGTGGATTAATCACGATTAATCACAGTTGCTACAAAAGTGATGCTTTACTTATTTGTGGTACTTTTGTTGACAACATTGCCTCAGTTACACGCCACTATTCTCGTTTGTCGTCTACTGTTTGTTTTTCTACTTGTAGCGTTCTGCCTCACAAGTCTGATTAATCACACTTTTGAATGTGGATTAATCACGATTATTCACAGTTGCTACAAAAGTGATGCTTTACTTATTTGTTGTACTTTTGTTGACATTTCCGAAGTTACACTCCGCTTTTGTCGCTTGTCTACTGCTTGTTTTGTACTAGTAGCATTCTGCCTCAAAAGCGTGATTAATCACGATTAATCACAGTTGCTACAAAAGCGCTGGTTCACTTAAACGCGGTACTTTTGTTGACAACATTGCTGCGGGTGTATACTCCACTATCTGTGTTTGTCGTCTACTGCTTGTTTACTTGTAGCTTTCTGCCTCAAAAGTCTGATTAATCACACTTTTTTGAAGGTGGAGTAATCACGATTAATCACAGTGGATACAAACGTGATGCTTTACTTATTTGTGGTACTTTAGTTGAAAACATTTCCAAAGTTAGACTCCACTTTTGTCGTTTGTCTACTACTTGTTTTGTACTAACTGCATTCTGCCTCAAAAGTCTGATTAATCACACATTTGAATATGGATTAATTATGATTAATCACAGTTGCTACAAAAGTGATGCTTTACTTATTTGTGGTACTTTAGTTGATAACATTTCCAAAGTTAGACTCCACTTTTGTCGTTTGTCTACTGCTTGTTTTGTACTAGTAGCATTCTGCCTCAAAAGTCTGATTAATCACACATTTGAATGTGGATTAATCATGATTAATCACAGTTGCTACAAAAGTGATGCTTTACTCACTTGTACTTTTGTTGACATTTCCGAAGTTAGACTCCACTTTTGTTGCTTGTCTACTGCTTGTTTTGTACTAGTAGCATTCTGCCTCAAAAGGCTGATTAATCACACTTTGAATGTGGATTAATCACGATTAATCACAGTTGCTACAAAAGCACTGGCTCACTTAAACGCGGTACTTTTGTTGACAACATTGCTGCGGGTGTATACTCCACTATCTGTGTTTGTCGTCTATTGCTTGTTTACTTGTAGCTTTCTGCCTCAAAAGTCTGATTAATCACACTTTTTTGAATGTGGATTAATCCCGATTAATCATAGTTGCTACAAAAGTGATGCTTTACTTATTTGTGGTACTTTTGTTGACATTTTCGAAGTTACTCTCCACTTTTGTCGCTTGTCTACTGCTTGTTTTGTACTAGTAGCATTCTGCCTCAAAAGGCTGATTAATCACACTTTTGAATGTGGATTAATCACGATTATTCACAGTTGCTATAAAAGTGATGCGTTACTTATTTGTGGTAATTTTGTTGACAACATTTCCAAAGTTACACTCCACTTTTGTCGCTTGTCTACTGCTTGTTGTGTACTGGTAGCTTTCTGCCTCAAAAGTCTGATTAATCACACTTTTGAATGTGGATTAATCATGATTAATCACAGTTGCAACAAAAGTGATGCTTTACTTATTTGTGGTACTATTGTTGACATTGCCGAAGTTACTCTCCACTTTTGTCGCTTGTCTACTGCTTGTTTTGTACTAACTGCATTCTGCCTCAAAATTCTGATTAATCACATTTTTGAATGTGGATTAATCACGATTAATCACAGTTGCTACATAAGTGATGCTTTACTTATTTGTGGTACTTTTGTTGACATTTCCAAAGTTACACTCCACTATTCTCGTTTTTGTCTATTGTTTGTTGTTTACTTGTAGCGTACCGCTTTAAAAGTCTGATTAATCACACTTTTGAATGTGGATTAATCACGATTAATCACAATTGCTACAAAAGTGATGCTTTACTTATTCATGGTACTTTTGTTGACATTTCCAAAGTTACACTCTACTATTCTTGTTTTTTCGTCTATTGTTTGTTGTGTACTTGTAGCGTTCCGCCTTAAAAGTCTGATTAATCACACTTTTGAATGTGGATGAATCACGATTAATCACAGTTGCTACAAAAACAATGCTTCACTTATTTGTGGTACTTTTGTTGATGAAGTTACACTCCACTTGTGTCGCTTGTTGTCCACTGCTTGCTGTGTACTAGTAGCGTTTTCCTCAAAAAAACGTATTCACACTTTTGAATGTAGATTAATCGTGATTAATCACAGTTGCTCCATTAATCTGTGGTACTTTTATCGACAACTTCTCTGGGTGTACTATGTTAGCATTGTTAGTCGCCCGCTGCTTGTTGCAAACTTGTAACGTTCTAGTTAGTGGCTACATCAAAAATCTGATTAATCACACTTTTGAACATGTATTAATCACGATTAATCACATTTGTGGTCCTTTTGTTGACAACGTTGCTGCAAGTACACCAAAGTTGTGTGATCAGAAATCATCTGATGATTGACACGACCGGTATCGTTCTTCAAGCTGCGGCGATCGATATCAGCAGCATCATCCCACAGACCGACGCAGGCGATCAATCCTGATTAAACTTTGTCCTTCCTCCTTTCCTCGCCCAGACAGGCGGCGTGATGGACCGTGTCTCTCCGCCGCCAGGCCCCTCCCCCCCCCTTACCTCACCTGCCCTCCTTGCCGCCATCCATCCTTTTCTTCCTTTTGTGTCCTCGCCATCTCTCCACGCCTCAGCTGCCCACTAATCACCTCCCCGCCTCTCCTAAATCTCACTTTAGCTGCCAACCAAGCTTCATTTCCTCGCCATCTCACCTTTGTCTGCCAGGTAGCTGATGCCCGCGCCTCCTCCACGCCGCATTTTTATTCCTTGCATTCAATATCTGCGCTTGGAAAAATCCATCAGTATATTCGATCGTAAAAAAAAAAAAAGGCAGATAATGTGCTGGGATGTTATCGTTTATTATTAATTTTAGTGTAAAAAATTTGGCAACTGATCTGACAGTTTCTTTCACGGTGCACACTGTAGAAAAAATGTCGGTAAATTTAACGCAAAAAAAAAAAAGGCAGATTAGCCACTGCAATTTTACCATTTGTTTGTATACGGTACCACTTGTATTTTTACAGTATTTTTTTTTTATTTGTATGCACTTTTTCCATGATAGTGAGGACTGTAAAAAACAGTTAATAGATTTTAACGGTAAAAAAAAAAGTTTAATTATTTCACAGTGCAAACTGCAGAAAAAATGTACCGTCATTTCACGGTAAAAAAAAATTGGCAGATTTGTCGCTACAATTTTTACTGTAAAAAACAGTTAATAGATTTTAACAGTAAAAAAATAATAATAATAAAAATAAAATTTATATATATATATATATATATATATATATATACATATTTCACAGTGCAAACTGCAAAAAATTTTTACCGTAATTTCACTGTAAAAAATAATTGGCAGATTTGTCGCTACAATTTTACTGTTTTTTGTATACGGTACCCCTTGTATTTTTACAGTATTTTTATTTTTTATTTTTTTAATGCACTTTTTCTTTGATAGTGAGCACTGTAAAAAACAGTTAATAGATTTTAACAGTTAAAAAATATATATATATATATATATATATATATATATATATATATATATATATATATATATATATATATATATATATATATATATATATATATATATATATATATATATATATATATATATATATATATATAAAATGTACCGTAATTTCACAGTAAAAAAGATTGGCTGATTTGTCGCTACAGTTTTACTGTTTTTTGTACACCAAATTACTGTAAATGGGAAAAAAAGGTACAACTTTTAGTAGTAAAAATTTGGTACTGAACTGCCAGTTTTTAATTGTAAAATCCACTTTTTTTTGATTGTCAGCATTGTAAAAAAAAAAGTTAATAGATTTTACGGTTTAAAAAAACGGCAGATTGGTCGCTTCAATTTTACTGTTTTTAGTACACTAAATTACTGTAAATGGAAAAAAAGTTACAGATTTTATTTTTACAGTAAACATTTGGTACTGAGCTGCCAGTTTTTCATTTTAAAATACACTTTTTCTATGATAGTCAGCACTGTAAAAAAAAAAGTTGGTAGATTTGACCGTAAAAAAAATAATTTACAGATTAGTCGCTACGATTTTACTGTTTTTAGTACACTAAAAGACGGTAAATGGAAAAAAAGTACCTCTTTAATTCGACAGTAAAAATTTGGCAACTGATCTGACATTTTCTTTCACAGTGCACACTGTACAAAAAATGTCGGTAAATTTAACGCAAAAAAAAAAAAAGGCAGATTAGCCACTGCAATTTTACATTTTTTTTGTATACGGTACCACTCGTATTTTTACAGTATTTTTATATATATATATTTATTTATTTATATATATATATATATATATATATATATATATATATATATATATATATATATATATATATATATATATATATATATATATATATATATATATATATATATATATATATATATATATATATAAATTTGTTTCACAGTGCAAACTGCAGAAAAAATGTACCGTAATTTCACGGTAAAAAAAATTTGGCAGATTTGTCGCTAGAATTTTACTGTTTTTTTGTACACCGAATTACTGTAAATGGAAAAAAAGGTACAACTTTTAGTAGTAAAAATTTGGTACTGAGCTGCCAGTTTTTAATTGTAAAAATCCCCTTTTTTTTTTTGATAGTCAGCATTGTAAAAAAAAAGTTAATAGATTTTATGGCAGATTGGTCGC
>NC_084739.1:71710965-71713465 GCF_033978785.1 Entelurus aequoreus
ACATGATATCACACGCAAGTAAACGCGCTGCAAAACTACTTGGATCGCATGTGACATCACACACAAGTAAACACTCTGCAAGACTGCTTGTTTCGCACATGATATCACACACAAGTAAACTCTGCAGGACTACTTGTATCGGACATGATATCTCACACAAGTAAACTCTCTGCAGGACTACTTGTATCGGACATGATATCTCACACAAGTAAACATGCTGCAGGACTGGTTGTATATCACATGATATCACACACAAGTAAACACGCTGCAGGACTGCTTGTATCGCACGTGATATCACAGACAAGTAAACACGCTGCAGGACTAATGTATCGCACATAATACCACACACAAGTAAACACGCTGCACAACTGCTTGTATCGCACATGATATCACACACAAGTAAACACGCTGCACGACTGCTTGTATCGGACATGATATCACACACAAGTAAACACTGCAGGAATGCTTGTATCGCACATGAAACCACACACAAGTAAACACGCTACATGACTGCTTGTATCGCACATGATATCACACACAAGTAAACATGTTGCAGGACTGCTTGTATCGCACATGGAACCACACACAAGTAAACACGCTGCATGACTGCTTGTATCGCACATTATTTCACACACAAGTAAACACACTGCAGGAATGCTTGTATCGCACATGATATCACACACAAGTAAACACGTTGTAGGACTGCTTGTATCGTACATGATACCACACACAAGTAAACACGCTGCACGACTGCTTGTATTGCACGTGATATCACACACACAAGTAAACACTCCGCAGGATTGCTTGTATTGCACATGATATCACACAAAAGTAAACACACTGTAGTTCTGTTTGTATCGCACATTATATCACACACAAGTAAACACTGCAGGGCTGCTTGTATCACACGTGATATCACACAAAATAAACATGTTGCCCGACTGCTTGTATCGCACATGATATCACACACAAGTAAACATGCTGCATGATTGCTTGTATCGCACATGATATCACACACAAGTAAACACATTGCAGGACTTTTTGTATCGCACATGATACCACACACAAGTAAACACGCTGCATGACTGCTTGTATCGCACGTGATATCACACACACAAGTAAACACTCCGCATGATTGCTTGTATTGCACATGCTATCACACACAAGTAAACATGTTGCAGGACTGCTTGTATCGCACATGATATCACACACAAGTAAACATGCTGCAGGACTGCTCGTATCGCACATGATATCACACACAAGTAAACACATTGCATGACTGCTTGTATCGCACACGATGTCACACACAACCACTCTGCAGGACTGCTTGTATCGCACATGATATCACACACAAGTAAACACTCCGCATGATTGCTTGTATTGCAGATGTGATATCACACAAAAATAAACATGTTGCACGACTGCTTGCATCGCACATGATAACACACACAAGTAAACACGCTGCATGACTGCTTGTATCGCACGTGATATCACACACACAAGTAAACACTCCGCATGATTGCTTGTATTGCACATGCTATCACACACAAGTAAACATGTTGCAGGACTGCTTGTATCGCACATGATATCACACACAAGTAAACATGCTGCAGGACTGCTCGTATCGCACATGATATCACACACAAGTAAACACATTGCAGGACTGCTTGTATCGCACACGATGTCACACACAACCACTCTGCAGGACTGCTTGTATCGCACATGATATCACACACAAGTAAACACTCCGCATGATTGCTTGTATTGCAGATGTGATATCACACAAAAATAAACATGTTGCACGACTGCTTGCATCGCACATGATAACACACACAAGTAAACACGCTGCAGGACTGCTTGTATCGCACATGATAACACACACAAGTAAACACGCTGCAGGGCTGCTTGTATCGCACGTGATATCACACACAAGTAAACACGCTGCAGGACTGCTTGTATCGCACATGATATCACACATAAGTAAACACACTGCAGTTCTTCTTGTATCGCACATGATATCACACACAACCACTCTGCGAGACTGCTTGTATCGCACATGATATCACACATAAGTAAACACACTGTAGTTCTGTTTGTATCGCACATTATATCACACACAAGTAAACACTGCAGGGCTGCTTGTATCACACGTGATATCACACAAAATAAACATGTTGCACGACTGCTTGTATCGCACATGATATCACACACAAGTAAACACGCTGCAGGATTGCTTGTATCGCACATGATATCACACCCAAGTAAACACATTGCAGGACTTTTTGTATCGCACATGATACCACACACAAGTAAACACGCTGCAGGACTGCTCGTATCGCACATGATATCACACACAAGTAAACACATTACAGGACTGCTTGTATCGCACAATATGTCACACACAACCACTCTGCAGGACTGCTTGTATCGCACATGATATCACACATAAGTAAACACACCGTAGTTCTGCTTGTATCGCACATGATATCACACACAAGTA